>NC_048449.1:2620380-2920380 GCF_004353265.1 Vitis riparia
AGAGTATGTCCAGCACACTGCATCCCTTAAGTATCCAAACGATGTTTGGATGAAGATAGGCCAGAGGGATTTGAGTGAAGTAAAAATATTGTTTAAAGAGGGAAAGAATGGAGAGATAGAGCTCGACAACAATTGCTCCTTAGAAAAATATATCATGTTGTTCGGAAGATCAATGGAGGATAGAACCTCGCCGTCTGTTAGTTGAATTGGGATGATGTCCGAAATACGAAAACGAGCTCAAAATTCCTACTTGGTCAGGACACCAATTGGATGCTCCGATCTGAAGCGCTTAACTTTAGTATTTTTTTGGTCCACCTTGTTGAGGTATTCTGTTGGTAAAAGTAACTCTTTATCCTTTCATTAGACTAAGTGGATCTAAGTTGTGTAGAAACCTGCACGAATCAACACAATTATCAGAACCAATCACCCGACCCATCCGTCGTTCAATGTCGCCTCAGCAATATAAAAAAGGGATAAAACCTAGATGGACTATAATCCAAGCCTAGATGGATTTGGCTATAGAAACTTGCATAACAAGCTTTTTGGCTGACGACAGGGGAAAGGTAACGTCCATCGCCTTACCACGACGACAACAAAAAAACGTGAATCAACGACATAAACACAATGATGACACAAAAGCAAGTAGGGAGATAGAAAAGCCTTAGATTTGAACATCAATACACCAATTTCCTCCCCCAAACAAGCAATAGGAACGACCAAAGAAACAAAAAATCTAGAATCTGAACATTGATATGTCTATTTTCTCTCCAAACAAACAAGAACAACGCAATCCAAGAAGCAATGACAAACACAACGGAAAAATGAACGGGAGATAGAAAACTTAGTGAAGTCAAGGCTGAAACGCTTCTTAGTGAAGAAAAGATACTTTGATGGCAAACTGGTCGTCAGTGATGGTGAAAGAAAAAATGAGCAATCGATGGAAAACGAAGTGACGACAAAAGAGCAACGTGGGCAAGAGAACTCTAAGCATGAGAAAACCAAAAGGTGTCCCAAAAATGTAAAGCCTTACTATTTATAAGGATAAAAAACCTAGGCATCCCAAGGGACACGCCGTCTGACAATGCTTTCCAAAGCCAAATAAATAGACAGGTTACCTAATAGCCAACCTCGATTGATGTGACCCATCATTAAAGCCCCAAATGAATGAGTCCATTGGCGCCCAAAAACTTGAAAAAATAGATAATTCGTCATGCCTCAACCTGTAAGCTACCCTACTAAACAGAGATAGAAGGATTATGGGGCATTATGGGGAGCTTTCCTCCACGTGACATTCCCAAACTTAAGACCCTTTGGCTGTCCAAGTCAAGCAGATAACCTGTCTGGGATCAATCCGTCTAGACCAAGATAAACTCCGTCTAGTGCAAGAAGTGAGAGATTTTCTTCTTCCGCAATGATAGATGAAACAAACAAACCAAGCCGGCTAGGTATTTCAGACATGCAAACCAACCCAGCCAAAGTTCTTAGACATTGAACAGATGATTAATCATACCTGATGTCTGAGCGACAGACTAGATGACATTTACACACAAAAATCAATGTCAATTAGTTGTTATACGCAATTAGTGACGTTGACAAACATAAATGCACAACCAACTATATAGCTCGAGATTCTTCCATGACAACCAACAAATGGCATCAAAGAACAACCCTTGCTTGGTATGATTGCCAGCGCGCGTTGAAATGATGGTGTTGACTGTCTCAATAAGGCTTATTAGCCTTCTTGATGACAAGCATCACCATAAGGAGGGCATTGTTGGTACTGTGCCAACTGGATACAGGTCCGTCTAACTTCACTAGAGTTAGATGGACTTTTTCCTTTGCACAAAAAGGTGTCCGGACAGGTGGTCCAGGCATGCCCCTCCAAAGCTTAAGTCATAAATCAACAAGGATGAATCCAACATTTTTTTAATGGCTATGTACGTGCATACCTTTTTCATGTTTTTTAAGGGGTTTTTATAGAGCAAATGACACCATTGTGCATTCATGCCATTTTTGCAGTGATGATTGTCATCAAGGCGGATAATGAGCCTTATTAAGACAATCAATGCCATCATTTCAGTACGGATTGGGTAATCATACCAAGCAAGGGTTGCTGATTGGTGTTATTTGTTAGTTGTCGTGCAAGAATCTTAGACCATATAGTTGAATGTGCAGTTACATTTGTTAATGTTGCTAATTGTGTTTAACGACTAATTGACATTAATTTTTGGGTGTAAATGTCATCTAGTTTGTCGCTTAGGCATCAAGTATGATTAATCATTTGTTCAATGTTTGAGAACTTCGGTTGGGTTGGTTTGCTTATCTGAAAGTCCTAATCGGCTTGGCATGTCTGTTTCATTTGACATCGTGGAAGAAAGAAATTTCTAACTTCTTGCACTAGATGGAGTTTATCTTGGTCCAAATGGATTGATCCTAGATGGGTTATCTACTTGCCTTGGATAGCCAAAGGGTCTTGAGTTTGGGAAGGCCACATGGAGGAAAGCTTCCCACATTTTGGGCAATATGAGGCCTGTTAAGAGTACTGGTTTTCCATATTGGCTTACAATGTAGTCATAGAAGGGCCTTTCGATTTCTAAACATGTTCTTATAAAGACGGCATCGTAGTCTTTCAGGCCAATGGTGAGGCGTTGGTACAAGTTGATGCCTTCCCTAAATGGTGCAAACAGGAATTACACCATCCAAGCCTCATGGGAGCGGAACACCACCATTGAGGAGGGGTAATCAAGCGATGACTCATCTGTAGTCAAGAGTGCTGTCTTTGCTAACTTGTTGACCTGAGGGAAGGTGGTGGGCAATGATCGATGCATAAATTGTGTTGTAGTATATGGACTTGATGCCTAGCTTGAAAGCAAAAGTCGGAGCCCAATAGGGAAAATCAAAGAACAAAAAGTCTGGCTTCAAGGCACGTAAGACTGCTTCAACTTGGTCAATGGTGTGGTCCATGGCGGTGGCGAGAAGGTGATGAGAGAAAAAGGCATGTCGGAAGCAGTTTCAGCTCCGGGATGAAAACCATCAACATGGGGGATGGTGAGAGAGTGGAAAATGATGAGAGTAGGATGAAGATTCAGGTACTGTAGCTGGGATTGGGTCTTTTCGGGCAAAATGAAGGTGATCTTGTGGTCCCTCTCAGCAAGCTCGTTGGAGAGATGGAGATAAAGAGTCAGATGACGAAAAGCAAACCATGGGTACATGGCTATATGAAATTTTGTGTTCCTGGCCATGGCCATTTTCCTTCTTGGTTGTTTATGTTTAAAGATTTTGGTTGCAACTTATAAAGAGGTACTCATTTCCCCTTCCTGATCAGGAGGGTAGAGATAAGTAGATGACATCCAATAACGGGGAGCACATGAAACACATGAATCACATGGGGTGTTTTATGGGAGTTCTAAAAGCGTTGCTTCATTCAGGGTGTGCAATGTTCATATATGTGCGTATTATATATATGCAGTCATGGGGTTGAAAGAATTGTGTTGTTGTTTGGTTCACGGGAAATAATGATCTCTTCTCTTAGTAGGTAATTAAGATAATTAATTGAGAATATCTTTTTGTTATTTTTAGCTTTTAATGTGCATAATAGATGCTTAATTTTGTGCCATAAGTGCTACAAAAATAAAAGAATGGTAGTTCTCATTTGTGAATTCATCTAGTAGTAGACTGGTAGCTGCGCTTCCATTATTGAAAACACTGAATGATGTTGTGATTCCATGTCATGTGAGAAAAAGGGACGTTTTGTGTTTCCCTATGGTGCTTGAAGTGTATTAATTTTTTTTTTTTTTATTATCATAGTGCTTTATTTGTATGATTGTACTTTCATTAGTTGTTTGTGTTGAGAAGTTAATGGGGGAGTTTTAGAGTACTAAGTTAAAATATTCTTCCACGATGATAAAAACCTCTTACTAATAATAACAATTTTAAAAAATGAACAATAATAATTCAAGAACATTCAACCAAAAAGGGACATCAAATATAACGTGGAAAAACCTTCCAAATTGAGGTAAAATATCACCGACAAAATTTCTTCCATTTCAATAAAATAGGGATACAAATAATCAAGTCTTCACTAGTTTCTCTACTTGGAAAAGTTATATAAATAAATTTCCTGCTTGAGGTGAGAATCTATTGCCCCCAAAAACAATGAACAGAAAGATATTAGGAAGAAATCATATCATAGAGACTTTCCCAAAAGATTGATGAAAGAACTTGTGACTTCACCCTTGAGCTCTAAAACAGTGCTTCGAAAACAACCCTAATTTTCTTTCATTTTCTCAATCATCCCTTCTTCCTTCATATAAAAGCCCTAATGCTATTTATATTTGGGTTTAAGGAATACCCAAATACAAAATAGTCTAAAACATGGGCTCATGGCCAGGCAAACTTAGTCCAACAATCTCCCCCCACAAAACAACCTTAATTTTCTTTCATTTCCTAAATCACCCCTCATTCCCTTATACGATTATACCAAAGTCCTAATGCTATTTACATTTGGGCTTAAGGAATACCCAAATATAAAATAGTCTAATACATAGACTCATGGGCTGGACAAATTTAGGCCATCAAATTGTACTCTCATTTGATGGCATAAATCTTATCATATTATTCAATAATCCCGACCTGAAGTTATCATACAAGGATACAAGTATATGATATGAGAGTATAGACAAACAAATTATAGGTTATTATATAAGGATACAAACATATGATATTAGAGTATAAATAAATGAATTATGAGATGTAAGTCGGGTATAAAGTCGCGAAACCAAATTATATACATAATATGTTATAATAGGTATTGACGGGATAAGAACCCTTAATGTAAAAAGTCATTATAATAATGAAATTTTGAGTCAAAGGGTAAGAGAGATATTTGAAAATTTGAATAAGATTTTGGAAAAACAAACTCTTTGATTATATTTTGTGGAAAATTAGAAGATCATTGATACATTTGAAAATGTTTTTGAAAAATATTTTAAAGATACAATTATTTGAAAATGGTTCTTAAGAAGAGTTATCAATTGTTTTCAAGAACGAAACTTTATTTAAGAACTCAAATATGATAAGTAGTTTCTTATGCTTATCCTCTAGAAATGTGTTGTACATTTATGTATAATATAAAAGTTTTCAAACTATTTTATATATTTTCAATTAATTAGAACACCCTACAAAAAACAATGGAAAATATCTCAAATTTGTTCTTAAAAATAACTTATTTATCAAATGATCAATTGGGTTAATTTAATCGTTAGGCTTATTTTATTTTTAAAAGTAATCAAAATCAACCTAGATTTAAAATTTAAATTATATTTAATATTTCTAACTCAAAATATAATAAATACATTTAAAAAATAATTTGAACATAATGAATGACTTTAATAAAATATATAAAAATGTATATGACCATAAATATAAAAAAACTTATTAATCATTGAAAAATTATAAATTACAAAAGATAGAATTCTTTAAATATTGATTTGATTTAGCTTTTATCCATTAGAGATAAGTAAACCAAAAACCAAAAATCAAAATTTAAAATTCTCAAACCTAATCCACTTTGTATGGTTGTTGAAGCTTAAGTCAATTTGATTGATTTTGGTTGGATTGGATTGGATTAATTTTATTGATTTTATTTTATTATTATTATTATTTACTTGCACCCTTGCTCAAGTCAATGGGCTGGTTGCTTTATATTTGCATGATTTACGAAATATATATCAAATTGGTTGGATCAGATATTTTAAATTACATTACCTGTCAAGTGAACAAGAGATAAGATAATCTCTGTAAGAACATGTCAAGAAATCGCAGTACCCTTTAGCCTGAACCTTCACCGATGGAGTTGGAGGAACGGTGGGCGCAGTGGCTAGGCGGGTTCAAGCCTGGTTCAGTAATATCCTGTGCACTTGGAAGCCATAATTTCCCCGAAAAGGACCAGTTCCAAGAACTACTCCTGGGGTTTGAGCTAACGGGCCTGTCCTTCCTAGCAGCCCTAAAACCACCATTAGGAGCTGCAACCATTGAAGAGGCCTTGCCGGAGGGGAGGGTTGGAGGGAGAGGAGTGATTCAAGGAGGGTGGGTGCCGCAGCCCTCAATCCTGAGCCACTGGGAGTCCTTGATGAGTGACCCCCAGATAGTGCTGGTACCAGAGCTTTCTGACCTAATGTTCAGAGCTAGGCTATTGGCTGAAGAGCTTAAGTTTTTAGTGGTGGTTGAGAATATTGTGCCCTACATTTTACAATATTTGAATGCTATGACTTTATGAAATTTATTCACTATTTCTATTCAATTTCTATTTATATTAAATAAAATAAAATTGTTTTCAAATTTCTTAGTATAAAAAAGATGTGATTCAATCAATTTTTAGAGAAAAAAAATAATGGAACTGATATATAAAGTTTATTTCTTGAATTAAAATTGAATTGACATATTTCAATGATGATGAAAAACCAAATCAGATCAGGTTTGTTTACAATCAATTTAAGTTAATTTAGTTCAAATGACTGATGACATTATTTTTAAAAATAATTAAAATCAACTTGAGTTTAAAATCTAAAATTCTAACTCAAAATATAAGAAATGCATTTAAAAAATAATTTAATCATAGTATAACAATAATAAATTACTTCAATAAAGAATATGAAAATGTATATGATCATAAATATTAAAAAAAATTTATCAAACACTGAACAATTATAAATCATAAAAGATAGGAGTCTTAAAATATTTGATTTAGCTTTTATCATTTGGAGACTAGTAGACCAGAAAGCAAATTTATAATATTTTTAAAACCTAATCTACCTTTCTATATTCTTTGAAAAATCAAATCTATTTAATTGATTTTGGATGGATGTGATTTATTTATTTATTTATTTATTATTTTTTCTTGCACCTATCGTTGAGCTGGCTACTTTATATTTTGTTATATATATATATATTTATTGTCACATGATTTATAAAATATATATCAAATAGGTATTGGGAGAAGTGACATGATATTTTATATCATATTACCTATCTTGTAATCAATAAAAAGATACTCTCTATTGTCTTTTGCAATCACTTCAGGTTTCATTAGATTATTTAAAGTTAATACCACTTGAAAGAAATCTTTTCCTCACCTACTTGCATTTTCCATATTCCTAAATCACTTTCATCAATTTGCCCAAATCATTTCTTCATTCACCCAAAATTAATCCGTTGAAACCATCAATCTTATAATATATATATATATTTATCATAGTAATCACTTTCTTTTCCTTTATGTAGATACAATGGTTTTATCGTGTCCTATAAGATTGTAGGAGTAAATTGAAGTCTTATAGTGTTAAACAAACTCTTTTATTTAATATGATATAACACAATTTTAAATTAACAAGTTTGACATATCTTTTTTTTAATTTTAATAATTGATTATTTAGAAAGAAAGAGTTATTGTTAATGTTTAAATATTTTTTGATATAAAATAAGGGAGAGATGATGAGATGCTCGTATCTTTGTTCAATCACAAATTTCTTTCTTACTAATGTCTACACGTTGATGTATCACAAACCTCAAAATAATTTTTGTTTTTTGTTGCATAAGGTGTCTTTTATTTATTCCTTATAAATGAGGGATGTATGAAGGATTTTCATTTTACACCTTTGTTTTACCTTTTATAACTAAAAATATTTATAAAGATATTTAAAATTTTTTATTTTATAATTTAATTTCAAAAAACAACAATATAGAAAATCTATCATGCCATATTTTCTATCAAAAATATTATTCTAAAATTATATTTTGAATAAAATAATGAATTTGATGCATTTTTCAACCATATATATTTAATTACCGTATCTCAAATCTATTATCCAAATAAGATTTAAAAAAAGAAAAAGAAAAAGAAAAAGAGGATGGAAGCAAAAAAGGTAATACTAAATTGAATATTTTCAAAACATGAAACTACTCTCCTTATTAGTTGGGGAGTGAGAAAATCAAAGGAGAAATATTTTCTTCATTGCTACATTTCTACTTCAGAAACATACTTTTCTGCAACAATATTTCTTTTAAATCAAGAAAGATCTCCGGCGATTGATCATTCTTTATCCAAAAGTTGTTGCAGTTGCTGGACAAAATTATCGATGTAATTGCTCATAAAGCCCTGGCCTGTCAAGGTCTTCTTCCACTTAGCATGATTCTTCCTCACTAAACCACCCACCTCACTCTCTTCATCCATCACTGATCTGATGGCTCTGCACAAGCTCTTCTTTGAAAACCACCCATTTTCTTCCTTCTCAATCTCCACTGCAACTTTTAGCACTTCCGCCAATTGCCTAGTGTTCAATATTTGGTCAGGGAGTTCCGGTACCAGCACTATTTGGGGTTCACTGGTCAGGGACTCCCACATTGATCCAAAGCCACAGTGGCTCACAAAACACCCCACTGATGGGTGGCTCAGTATTGAGGGCTGCGGCACCCACCCTCCATGAACCACTCCTCTCCCTCCGACCCTCTCTTGGAACCCCTCCGGTAAGGCCTCTTCAATGGTGGCAGCTCCTGTCGGTGGTTTTAGAGCTACTAGGAATGGCAGGCCTGTTAGCTCTAATCCCAGGAGTAGTTCTTGGAACTGGTCCTTTTCCGGGAAATTTTGGCTTCCAAATGCACAGAATATTACTGAACCAGGCTTAAACCCACTCAGCCACTGCGCCCACCGGTCCTCTGATGGCGTGGGTAAAGGTTTGGGCAATACGGGGCCTGTTAGGAGCACTGGTTTTCCATACTGGCTTGCAAGGTAGTCACAGAAGGCCCCTTCGATTTCATGACATGTTCTTATAGAGATGGCATCACAGCATTTCATGCCGGTGGTGAGGCGTTGATACAAGTTGACTCCTTCCCCAAATGGTGCATACAGGAATTTCACCATCCAAGCTTCATGGGGCGGAGCACCACAGTTGAGGAGGGGTAACCAGGGGGTGGCCCAGCTGTAATTGGCCTGTCTTTGCCAACTTGTCCACCCGGGACAGGGTGGCGGGCAAGGGCTGCTGCACAAACTGCACTGTAGTATATGGACTTGATGCCTAGTTTGGAAGCCAAAGCGGGAGCCCAGTAAGGAAAATCAAAGAGCAAAAAGTCTGGCTTCAAGGCACGTAGGGCTGCCTCAACTTGGTCAGCGGTGCGGTCCATGGCGGTGACGAGAAGGTGATGCATGAAGAAGGGCACATCGGAAGCAGTTTCAGCGCCGGGAGGGAGGCCATCAACATGTGGGATGGTGAGGGGATGAAAAGTGATGAGAGTAGGATGAAGATTCAGATGCTGCAACTGGGATTGAACCTTTTTGGGCAAAATGAAGGTGATCTTGTGGCCCCTCTCAGCAAGCTCGTTGGAGAGATGGAGGTAAGGAGTCAGATGACCAAAAGCAAACCATGGGTACATGGCTATATGCAATTTTGTGCTCCTGGCCATGGCCATTTTCCTTCTTCTTGGTTGGTTTATGGTTGAAGATTTCGGTTGCAACTTATATATATGCCATCATGGGGTTGAAAGAATTGTGTTGTTTGGTTCACGGGAAAGAATGATCTCTTCTCTTAGCATGAAAGATAATTAGTTCTCGTTTGTTAAGTCATCTACTGGTAGACACCGTAGCTGCACTTCCATTATTGAAAATAGTGAATGATGTTGTCATTCCATGTCATGTGAGAGAAAGGGCCAAAAATCAAATAAATAACGCATTTCCATCTTCTTGTTTTGTGTTTCCATGTGGTGCTTGGGGTTTGAACAAACAGCGAAGAAAATGTTTTTATTTTGGGTAGGCATTGAAAAGAACACCCAAATATATATTTTTTAAGTCCTATATATATATATATATATATATATATATATATATTTAATTATCATAGTGCTATTTATTTGTATGATTTTACTTCCATCCACTTGTTTCTACTCTCATTTGATGGCATAAATCTTGAATAATCCAGATTTGAAGTTATAATACAAGGATACAAGTGTATGATGCAAGCATACGTATAAACAAATAAATTAATATAGGTTGGATGCAAGTCAATTTAATAGTTTGGTTTATTCTATTTTTTAAAAGTAATCAAAATCAATGTGGATTTAAAATTTAAAATATATTTAATATTTTTAACTCAAAATATAATAAAATATATTTAAAAAATAATTTGAACGTAATGTAATAATAATGATTGACTTTAATAAAATATATAAAAATGTATATGGCCATAAATATATATATATAAACTTATTAATTATTGAACAATTATAAATTACAAAAGGTAGAAGTCTTTAAATATTGGTCTCATTTAGCTTTTCTTCATTAGAGATAAGGAAATCAAAAACCAAATCAATAAAATCAAATTTTAAAATTCTTAAACCTAATCCACATTTTGTATAGTTGTTGAAACTCAAGTTAATTTGATTGATTTTGGTTGGATTAGATTATTATTATTTTTTCTTTTACTTGCACCCTTGCTCAAGTCAATGGGCTGGTTGCTTTATATTTGCATGATTTATGAAATATATATCAAATAGGTGGTCGTATGAGAAGTGATAAGTGATTAGTACAAAGATATTCTCCGTTACTTTTAAGATTATGTTTGGTTGTTGGAAAATTTGAAGGAAAATATGAGAGAAAATTAAAAAATAAAGAGAAAGAAAAGAAGAAAAGAAAAAGTGAAACAAACTTAAAAATAAATTTAAAATATTAACTACTTCAAATTCATTTAATTTATTTTATTTCTTTAAAATAAGGATTAAATAATTTAAAAATAAATAAATTTATAACTAATTTTAATTTATATTTTATTTTCTTTGATATTTTTCATAATATAATCAAACATGGAAAAAAAATCATTTTCTTTAATAGGTTTTCTTTCATTTGTACTTCCTGATAATCAAACATAACATAAAGTTAATATCATTTGATAAAAATCTTTTCCTCTCCTCATTTTCCATATCTCTAAATCACTTTCATCAACTTGCCCAAATCATTTCTTCATGCAATGAAAATTAGTTTGTTAAATTAGTTTGTTCAAAAGTATCTTCATCTCCATTTGTATAGTATAAAAAAAATTATCAAACATTGAAGAATTATAAATCACAAAAAAAATGGGAGTGTTAAAATATTAATTTGATTTAGTTTTTATCAATTAGAGACCAGTAAATCAACAAGTGATAAAATCAAAATTTAAAATTCTCAAAGTCAAACCAAATTTGTTCTGTTGTTGAAAACCAAATCAATTTGATTGATTTTGGCTGGATTAAATTTATTTTATTGATTTATATCTTTTTCTACACCTACTCATTTTCCATATCCTTAAATGACTTTCATCAACTTGCTCAGATCAATTCTTCATGCAGTGAAAATTAATCTAATCTCATAATCAATATTATAATATACATGCATGAAAAGAGTTATACTATTTATTTCAAAATAGTGTTTTATCTAACTTTGGATTCAAAATGAAAATCTTCTTAGTTTGGGGAAAGGTAATGACCGGCTTTGAATCTAAGGGTTCTCATGATTTTAAAAGATATATATGCATATGGTTAAGAGAAACTTTTATATATATATAATACTAAAAACTTTTTCTTCTATTGGATATGATATATCATAATTACTTCATGTAACGTTCTTGTTGTCCTCTAAGATCGATTACGGGGGATAAACAGACATATAATTCATATAATTATAGAGATTTTGAAAGTTTGAGGTAACTTTCTCAATGACGAGAAAGGAGTTGGGTTGAATCTTCCTAAAAAATACCTGATTTCTATAAATTCATAGATTCTACAAGATAATGGAAAATTTTTCCATAGAATGCTTGAAAATTTTGCAGTTAATTTTATAGTTTTCATATACCGTTTCAAGCCAAGATAAGAACTCACATTTATAAAAGAGAGATATAAAACAATTATGCTTAATGCGATTCTAAATTCCTTGAACAAAAAGGCAATAATTAAAAATATGATTTCAATATTTTGTCTACAAAGATGACATATGTTTGTAATAAAATATGACAATATTTTCAATATGTTAATATATAATATGAGACTATGTGTTCTTCATTCACAATTAGGATGATAATGGTATTTTTAGATACCCACGCGCCCCATTGCCCCATTTTATAACCTCTAATAGGACAGATTTTGAAGAAGTATATTTGAGAATTTTTTAAGCCACATTGGGTTTGGAATGATTTTGAATCTTACCTCATCCCATTCTACTCTATCCCATAATATATAATTAAATAAAAATAAGATAATTAATTTTATTTTCATTTTCCCCATTTTTAATACATATAAAACAAAAATTGACATCTTAGGGATAGTTGTCTTTGATACAACACTCACTTATTCTTCTTAATGAATCATCTCAAAACCATATTGAAACTTATTTGATTAATTACTAATCCTTACCTTTCTAATTAATTAAAAAGACTTTTTAAGAGCCTTTTTGAAAGGTTTATAAGAACTTTCAGATTAAGAGTTTATCATTATTTTTTAGAATTTACTATCAAAAGTATTTGGATTTGGCTAATATAGAAGTGTAATTTTCTTATAGCTATCAAAAATATATCATCAATCAAGTGATGTCATATAAACATTTATAGATTTCATTTTTTGTAATTCTATTTATTTGTACCTTTATATCTTGGTTACATTCATTTATACATTTTTTTCAATGGTTTACATCATATTATATATATTTAATAGCCCAAATCTTTTATTCCATAGGTACCACTATGGTACCTTAGCATTTTTCTAAATATTTTTCTTTTGTTTTTGTATGCAAACACTTTAGTCATGTGTATGAAACCTATTATTAGAAAATTACAAATTTTAGGGTCTTATAATTTTTTTGAGAGGAAAAAAATTCATACGGGGGCTTAGCATTCCATGTTGGATATTAGACTGTCCGATTAGGTTTCCTTTGTTTTGCATTGGAAGTTCACTAAATCACCCATGATTACTTTTAAGCATCTTCTATTCACCTTTTCAACTTTTATGTAACTAAAATTCACTTTCAAACCATTACTTTGGCCCAAATTCAAGCTTATAATCATATAATTACATATAAAATATACCTACTCGAGTCTTCAACTTAATCTTCGAGATATATAACTTTCATTAGAAATTATTGACTTATTTGACAACTATTTTTTATAACAGTTTTCTATTCTTCAAAATAAAAAAAATAAGAAAAACGTGTTTAACAACCAAAAATTGTTTACTATTTTTTGTTCTTAAGAATAGAAAATAAAATTAAGTATTTTTAGAAAAAATGTTTTACAAAATAACTATATAAACATATAGAATGATTAAAAATAAAACATTAAACATACAAATTATTTTTAAACATATTTAAAAATATTAAAAATATGTTAAAAATATTTTATATTTTCAAACAGATTTTTATTTTATAGAATAATTTTTAAAAACTGTTTTAAAAAGCAATTATCAAACAGACCCTAAATATTTTTTAATAAGTGATTTTTAAAACAAAACTACCACTATATCAACATACAAGATACAAATTAACAACTTAAAACTCAAAGTAATAAGGACAAAACACATGGCTTTAGGGGTGTTGTAGGGGAGAGTGCCCTTTGATTCAAGAAAATGAAGTAGCAAAGCAGAGGCAAATAAGATGATAACAAGAGTATATGCATGAAGTCCTTATACGAAAGAGATTTTTCATATAAATAAATGTGAAGATATATCTAGAAATGTTATTATTGGAATGGGAAGGTAAACTTCACTCCTCTAATTCTCACGTATTTTTATATATGAAACATGAATTTCATATTATGTTACCATTTTCGTCCTCTAAATGATAGCTAATTTCTTTTTTCTCCTTTTAATTGATGTATGATTTTCTACTCCGAATCTTGTGGTAGACAATTTTATAAAAAAAATTAGAATTATTTGACAATATTATAAAAAAATAGTTTTGGAGAATGGTTGATCATAAAAATAGCTTTTAATTATTTTTTAAGAACAAAAAACCTACTCTTAACTTACCAATTTATATTTTATTAAGCTCCTGTCGGTGGTTTTAGAGCTACTAGGAATGGCAAGCCTGTTAGCTCTAACCCCAGGAGTAGTTCTTGGAACTGGTCCTGTTCCTGGAAATTTTGGCTTCCAAATGCACAGAATATTACTGAACCAGGCTTGAACCCACTCAAGCCACTGAGCCCACCGGTCCTCTAATGGCGTGGGTAAAGGTTTGGGTAATACGGGGCCTGTTAGGAACACTGGTTTTCCATACTGACTTCCAATGTAGTCACAGAAGGGCCCTTCGATTTCATGACATGTTCTTATAGAGATGGCATCACAGCATTTCATGCCAGTGGAGAGGCGTTGATACCGTAAAGAAAAGAAGAATTCTGAAATGTAGAAAAGCCTCTCTTGATTATCAAGAGAGGTTATACAATATTTATATTGTATACTTGAATTAGTTACAATCTGATTTTAATCAGATAATAATTTGAATTTAAAAACAAAAAAACAAACTTACCAAACTGATAAAGATAAAACCTACCAAGTTATCAACTAATACACATTGTGATAAATATAAGTTTGTTAAGTTTTATCTTTATTAGTTTGAGCTTGTCTTCGAGCATCTGGAAACGTTGAGTCCCAAGACCCCTCAAGCGAAGATGTCTGCAATTTGATAATTAGTAGAGATGTGTCTAACAGTGAGGTTACCTTGGAGGACCTTTTAACGAACAAAGTGGAAATTAATTTCTACGTGCTTCATTCTAGAGTGAATGACCGGATTTGCAGCAAGAAATGTAGCTCCCAAATTATCACACCATAAGATAGGAGAAGAGTGTTGAATAATACCAATATCTTTAAGCAAGGATTGGATCCATGACAGTCTACAACTGCTAGTGCGATAGCTCTATACTAGAATGAGCTATGACTTTTTGCTTGGTTGTCTGTCAAGAAATAAGATTAGGACCAAGATAAATAGCATAACCACTCATGGATTTTCTATCATCGGGATTGCTTGTCCAATCTGCATCAATATAGGCCAAAAGAGGTAAAGAAGATGCACTAGTGAGTCAAAGACCACGATAAGTTGTACCATTAAGGTACCGTAATATCCGTTTCACCCCTTTCCAGTGTAGGGTAGTTGGGTTGTGCATGAATTGGGAAGCTTTGTTGACTACAAAGGTGATATCCGACCTGGTTAATGTTAAGTATTGGAGTGCACCAATAGTGCTACGATAAGTATGAGGATCGCTCATAGGGTCACCATCATGAATGGAGAGTTGTTTACTAGCGATAATTGGGCTTGGTAGTGGTTTAGCACCATCCATTTTGGTTCGAACCAACAAGTCATGGATAGACTTCGATTGATTGAGATAAAGAACATTACCATGGCGAGAGGCTTCCAGTCCCAAAAAATAATGAAGATCACCCAAATCTTTTAAGGCAAAATTCTTGTTGAGATATGAAATTAAGGACTGGATGAGAGATATGCTATCACCTGTGAGAAGGATGTCATCGACATAAACTAGTAAAATCAGAGTATGTTGATTGTTTCGAAAGAGAAACACAGAGGGATCAACAATGAAATGTTGAAAACCCCATGAGAAGAGTGTCTCGCAAACGTTGGAACCAAGCTCGAGGAGCTTGTTTGAGACCATATAATGCCTTTTGTAATTTGCAAAAATAATTAGGAAATTGAGAAAGCACAAAACCAGTTGGTTGAGCCATATATACGTCTTCCACAAGAAGTCCATTCAAGAAGGCATTATGGACATCTAATTGGCGGATGGGCTAATTATGGGAGATTGCAAAGGATAGAATAGTGCAGATAGTGGTTGCTTTGACCATTGGGTTGAATGTTTCAGTGTAATCAACATCTAGAAATTGATGACAACCTTTTGCAACTAACGGAGTTTTGAATATGTCCACAATCCCATTAGGGTTCTGTTTGATACGATAAACCCATTTGCAGCCAACAACATTGGCATGAGAAGGTGTGTAGAGTTTGCCAACTATCAAGTGACAAGTGGCAAGGCTGCTAACTAAGCTCAACTAGCAAACAATAAAGTTTGCTGACCTGGGTAGAAAATAACGGTTGGGAGTATTGTTAGTTAATTAGAGGTTTTGACTGATATAAAAGGTGTAGTCTTGGGAAAACAGAATGGGGGCATTCGGTTGTATAGAACAGAAAGCAAGAAATGAAGAGAGCTTTGCAAATCCATAACCATAGGTCTGTCTCGGTTATCTTGTATAGCAAGAAACAGAGGTGAGGAGGGTTCTTGGGAAAAGTTGTAATTTCTTTGTTTTTGATTATTGTGTAATCTTTGGTTGGTATAGTTGAATAAAGGCTTCAGGAAATCAGTGTGGATGTAGATCAAGTTGATCGAACCACGATAATTCCCTAGTTCAAGGCTGGTTCTTCTTCAACAATTGGTATAAGAGCCTTTGGGTTATAATGGGGACTGCAAAGTTAGATGTAGAAAATTTTACGGGCAAAAATGATTTTGGGTTATGGAGACTAAAGATGAGAGCATTGCTGGTTCAACAGGGGCTCCAAGATGCCCTACTTGGAGAGAAAAACCTGCCCAATACCATGCAAGAAAAACAGAAAATAGAGCTATTGGAGAAAGCTCACAATGCTATCATTCTTTCTTTAGGTGATACTATGCTGAGAGAGGTGGCCAAAGCAAAGTCTGCAGCTAAGTTGTGGCTCAAGCTTGAGAACCTATACATGACCAAGTCATTAGCAAACCGATTACATAAGAAGATCAAGTTATATACATTCAAGATGACCCCGGGTATATCAATTGAAGAGCATCTTAATTACTTCAATAAAATAATATTGGATTTGGAAAATATTGATATCGCAGTATCAAATGAAGATAAAGTAATTCTGTTACTGACTTCTTTAGATGCATCATATACTAACATGAAAAATGTCATAATGTATGGGAGAGATAGCTTGACCTTTGATGAGGTGCAATCCATTTTGCATGCTAGAGAATTACAGAAACAAGAAGAATCCAATGAGGAGTCGGGTGAGGGTTTAAACATCAGGGGCATATATGAAAAACGAGAAAAAAGGGACAAAAATTCAAAGTCCAGATCAAAATCCAAGACCAAGAAGTTCAAGTGTTTTATCTGTCACAAGGAATGACACTTCAAGAAAGATTCCTAGATAGGAGATAAAACACAGTAAAAAAAACCATGAATGAGGGTGATGTTGCTGTGATTTTGGATGGATATGACAGTGCTGAGGTGCTGAATGTGGCAGAGGTGGACTCGGGCAAGGAGTGGATACTTGATTCAGGGTGCTCTTTTCACATATGTCCTATCAAAGCTTGGTTTGAAGACTTTAAAGAAGTTGATGGAGGTCATGTCCTACTAGGCAATAATAAACATTGCAAGATTCTTGGTACTGGTACCGTCAGGATCAAGCACTATGATGGCATTGAAAGAGTTCTTGAAGATGTTAGGTATATACCCAAGTTAAAAAGGAACCTTATCTCACTTGGAATGCTGGACAAGTCAGGATATACATTCAAGTCAAAACTTAACTCTTTGAGAGTGGCTAGAGGTTCACTTACTGTCATGAAAGGGACAATAAAAAATGGGTTGTATACTTTTATAGGCCAGACTATGATAGGTAAAGTTTTTATTGTGCTGAAGGAGGATGTGGGGACAACCAAGCTATGGCATTAGAGGTTTGGTCACATCAACCACAGGGGACTACAAGAGCTGGAGAAGCAAGGAGTGTTGGGAAACTACAAGCTGACACTTTTGCCTTTTTATGAACATTGTGTGTTTGGCAAGGCTACAAGGGTGAAGTTTGCCAAAGCAGTACATGAAACACAAAACCAGCTAGACTACATACACTCTGACTTGTGGGGACCATCATGGGTATTGTCGATAGGTGGAGCAAGGTACTTCTTAACTCTTATTGATGATTACTCTAGGAAAGTGTGGATTTATTTTCTTAAAATCAAAAGTGAGACCTTCCTAAAGTTCAAAGAGTGGAAAATTTTGGTTGAAACTCAAGTAGGCAGAAAAGTGAAGAAGTTGAGAACAGATAATGAGCTTGAATTCCTATCAAATGATTTTAATTCATTTTGTCAAAAGGAAGGCATAGCTACACCTCAACAAAATGGCCTAGCTGAGCGCATGAATAGGACAATTTTGGAAATGGTAAGATGCATGCTATCAAGTTTAGGGTTGTCAAAGGTTTTCTAGGCTGAGGCTGCAAAAACAGTTGTCCATTTGATCAACAGGAGCCCATTATCAACATTACAATTCAAAACCCCTCAAGAAAAGTGGACTGGGAAAACTGTAGATTATCAACATATCAAAGTTTTTGGGTGCACAACTTATGTACACACCAAAACAGATAAGTTAGAACCACGGGTTGTAAAATGTATTTTCTTGGGGTATCCAAAAGGAGTTAAAGGTTACAAGTTGTGGATAGAAACACAAGGCAAAGTGAAGTGTATAATTAGCGGAGATGTAACTTTTAATGAGCAAGATATGCCAAAACAAACTCCAGCCAAATATGTGGAAGGGTCAAATTAGTTACAGTTTGAGGTGGAACATGAGACTTTGCAACTTGAAAAGTTTGCAGATACTTCATTAAAGACTGTTCAAGAAGAAATAGTACATGAAAGACAAGATGAACCAACTCAAGGGCTGGGATCCTATAGTTTGGCAAGAGACAGGCATAAAAGACAAGTCAAACCTCCCAAGAGATATGGCCAAGCTGAGATGACAACATTTGCATTGAGTGTAGCTGGAGAAATAGTGGATATGGAGCCAAAAACATACCAAGAAGCCATCAATAGCAATGAGGTTGATCAGTGGGTAAAAGCTATACAAGAGGAGATAGATTCCTTAAGGAAAAATGAGACTTGGGAGTTGGTCACTAAACCCAAGGACCGAAAGGTAGTAGGCTCCAAGAGGGTTTTCAAAAAAAAGCAAGGGACACTAGGGAATGAGGCTCCAAGGTACAAGGGAAGACTGGTGGCTAAGGGGTTTTCACAAAAGGAGGGTGTTGACTATAATGAGATATTCTCTCCTGGAGTCAAACACAGTTCAATCTGATTGCCGTTGGCTTTTGTAGCTCATGAAGACTTGGAGTTGGATCAACTGGATGTGAAGACAACATTCTTACATAGAGAACTTGATGAGTTGATTTATATGCAATCACCCGAAGGCTTTGGGAAAGAAATCAAGGATGGACAGGTATGTTTACTTAAGAAATCTCTTTATGGCCTAAAGCAATCACCTAGGTAATGGTATAAGAGATTTAATAAGTACATGCTAGATATTGGTTTCAATCGGAGCAGCCATGATGGATGTGTATATTTTAAGCTAACTGAAGACAGCATGGTATATCTTTTACTATATGTGGATGACATGTTGGTGGCATGTAAGGAGAAAAGACACTTGGAGCAAGTCAAAGAGATGCTTAAGGCTGAATTTGAAATGAAAGATCTTGGTTCAGCCAAGAGGATTTGGGGAATGAAAATAGAAAGAGAAAGAAGCAAGAGGGTACTTAGGCTTTCTCAAAAGTCATACATTTCAAAGGTACTAAGCAGATTTGAGATGAATAATGTAAAGACAGTGAGTACTCCTCTAGGACAACATTTTAGACTTTCCATAACACAAGCACTTGAGACTCATGAAGAGAAAAGGTTTATGGAAAGGATACCTTATGCTAGCATGGTGGGTAGTGTGATGTACACTATGGTGTGTTCTTGACCTGATCTTGCATATGCAATTAGCATGATAAGTAGATACATGAGCTACCCTAGAAAGCCACATTGGCAAGCAGTAAAGTGGCTTTTTCAATACTTAGCTGGTACTAGAAGCTTGGGGTTTATAGAGGTAATAGTCAGTTGGGAACTCAGTTACAAGGGTTTGTAGATGCTAATTATGTTGGGAACATTGACACCAAAAAGTCTCTTACTGGATATGTATTCCCAGTGTTTGGAGGAGTAGTGAGCTGGAAAGCCAACCTTCAGTTAGTGGTAGCTCTCTCAACCACTAAAGCTGAATACACGGCAATGACAGAGGTTGTGAATGAGGCAATTTGGCTGAAAGGTATTACAGAAGAATTGGCTATGTACAGAGGTAAAGTTGTTGTATATTGTGATAACCAAAGTGCAATCCATTTAGCCAAGAATCAATCCTTTCACGAAAGGTCCAAACATATTGATGTAAGACTGCACTTTGTGAGAGATATCATTGTTGAAAGAGAGATTAGAGTTGGAAAAGTTCCTACTAAAGACAATCTATCCGACATGTTGACTAAGTCTCTAAATGTGACTAAGTTCAAACACTGTTTGAATTTGATCAACATGGGAGACTGTTGAAGACTTCCCATTAGGGAAGGTACTGAGACCTGAAGATAGTTCAGACACTTGTTAACTTAATAGGTTGTCAAGGTGGAGTTTTGTAGAGTTTGCCAACTATCAAGTGACAAGTGGCAAGGCTGCTGACTAAACTCAACTAGCAAATAATAAAGCTTGCTGACCTGGGTAGAAAATAACAGCTGGAAGTATTGTTAGTAGTTAGAGGTTTTTGACTGATATAAAAGGTGCAATCTTGGGAAAACAGAATGGGGGCATTCAGTTGTATAGAACAGAGAGCAAGAAATGAAGAGAGCTTTGCAAATCCATAACCATAGGTCTGTCTCGGTTATCTTGTATAGAAAGAAATAGAGGTGAGGAGGGTTCTTGGGAAAAACTGTAATTTCTTTGTTTTTGATTCTTGTGTAATCTCTGGTTGGTACAATTGAATAAAGGCTTCAGGAAATCAATGTGGATGTAGATCAAGTTGATCGAACCATGATAATTCTCTTGTGTTCTTGATTTTGGTTGATTGTGTACCAGCTGTTTGATTTTATTCCTAAGAGAAGTTCTTGCAAACTGGTTGTTTTTCCTTTTAGTTTATGCTCTAACAGTCCCTAGTTCAAGGCTGGTTCTTCTTCAACAAGGTGGTGGAACAAGAGACCAAGTTTGATTATGCATGAGAGTAGCAAATTCAACATGCATAGCCTGGCGCCATTCCAGGAACTTGGAAGCTTTGATAAATGTACGAGGTTCAAAAGAGATGGAATTGAGGGGTGAGGAAGAAAAAAATGATACGAGTTTAAAATGTAACGCCCAAGTATTTTTTAAGGGTAATTTAGGAAATTACTAATAATAATTAAATTAGTTAATTAATTAATTTAATAAAGTGGAAAATGGGTAAAAGTGTAATTTTACGAATAAATACCCTAGGTATAAATTAGAAATTCTATTTCTTCCTGTTCTTTTCTGAATAGAGTTCCTGTTCGCAGAATTTCAGAGAACGTAGGTTGGAGTCAGATTCAAGGTTGAAGAACAGATCTCTATAGGTGAGGAGTAGACTTTTCAGGGTTATTTTTCCTTCAAGGTCTTTGCATATTTTGAGGTAAGGGAAGTTAATGCAATATTTATAAAATTAAATTATTTTATATGTTATTTTGAATTGTGGAAAAGAAAATGATATTTTGTTACCATGTATGGATCAAACTGTTTTGCACTAAATATTATGTTGGAATATTTTATTTTATTTATGACACAAAATATGGAGATATTATGTTGTGTAAATTTGAATACTTGAACAAAAACATCACTCTGGTTTATTTGGCCCTTGTCAACGGGATATAATAGTTGACTATTCGGCCCTATCAACGGGATATAATAGTTGACATTTACATTTCATGGTGGGAATGTAATTGATTTGAACCCCAACCTCTAGGGGTTTGGTTAGAGGTTACTAGTACTAGTAGTGTTTGGTTCCTTCCACCAGGAACAATTTGAGGCTAGCCACCCATTTGAAAAGTCCCACATAACTGGGCATTTGATATTTGATAACCAGAGTAATGAAAAATTGAATGGATTTGATTGAATCTTATGTGAAAGTGTTTGAATTTGACATGAAAATGGTTGGTTGAAATTTAAATATATTGGTATTTTTGAAACTCTGATATTTGATGAGAAAAAAAAAAATGATATCTCCTATTTGAAATGGAAATATTTGATCCATGAATTGCATTAATATTCCTTATTGGGCTGTGAGCTCATTCCCATTTGTTGACTACTTTTCAGGTATCCTTAGTTCGGGTGAGGAGTGATGGCTAGGCTGAGGAATGGTCATCATTAGGATTTGACTTAGGATTTTATGTTGGATTTTGTTTAACTATTAATTGTGTTCATTTGGATCTTTTGGTATTTGGAAGTTATTTGGATATTGATCCTTCAAATTTTATGTTAGATCAAAGTTGAGTTTTGGAGATTTTGAAATTTGTTTTAGTACTTGAATTGTTTAAGTTTGCAAATATTTGGACAATGGATTTTGGATAGTGGATGTTTTAGTTTTGAAATTGAATTTTGAGGATTTTAGATTTTGTTCTGCTACTCTGAACAGGTATTTGGTAATTGGTAACTTCCAATTACAATATAATTGTTTGGGTCAAGTTACACTGTAAGCCTTCGCGTTTAAAGTGTGAATTGACCGTCACGCCCTTGGAGTGGGTCTTGGGGCGTGACATAAAAATACTAGATTTGGAACGGGTTTGCATGAGATGGGTATTGGTGGGTTTTACGGTATTGAGAGGATGAGGAAGCTTGTGGCAGTAAAGGGAGAAGCACTTGTAGGAACTGGGATGGCAAGTCTGGTGGCTCGGAAATTGGACTAGAAGGCTTGAAAAAACCAGTGGAGAATGGGAAATCATTTTCATTCAAAATAACATGCAGTGAAATGAGAATTTTCCCAGAATTGGTGAGACAAATAACCTTTACGATATGGGTTGTAGCCAAGAAAGATTTGTTTTAAGGAGTGAAATTGGAATTTTTTTGTTTGCTGAGAGGACGAGTAAATGGGTAGCATGCACAACAAAATGTGTGAAGAAAGGAGTAGTCAGGTTGATGGTGGAAAATTTTTTCCAAAGGAGATTTGTTTTGAAGAATCGGGGTTGGAAGACGATTAATGGTGTAAACAAAGAAGGCAAAGCAAAATCCTAGAATTAGAGAGGTAAAGATGCATGAGCAAGACAAGTCATACCCATTTCGACAATATGACGTTGTTTGTGTTCTGCTTTGCCATTTTGTTGATGGGTGTGTGGACAAGAAAACTGGTGGTGTATGCCATGGGATTCAAGAAATTGTCGAAAAGTTATAGATGAAAATTCTCCACCCTCATCAGTTTGAGGAAATTTTATTTTTGTTTCCAATTGATTTTCAACAAGAAGTTTAAATTTGATGAAAGATGATAAGGCTTCAGATTTGTTTTGTAAGGGATATAACCATGTGTAGCGTGAAAAATCATCAGATGTAGTATCGAAAGCCTTTGGTGGAGATCATGGGGGATGGTCCCCAAATGTCACTGTGAATAAGCTGAAGTGGTTGGTTGTTTTCTGAACAACAGGTTTGAAAGGCAGACGTTTGTGTTTGCCAAAAACTGACATGAAGCACAAAATGCAATGTTTTTATTAAAATTGAAAGGCAAATTACAATATGAAAAAACTTGGGATAAAATCCTAAGGGAAGGATGACCTAATCGAGCATGCCAAATGTGAGCCTGAGAAGGTGAAGTGGTTAAGGCATTTGACTTATTGAAAGTAGAAAAACAACTTGGTTGTGAGACTGCACTAATTGAACTGGACTGAACGAAAGTAGGTTTTGATTGCTCAGCATGAGGGGTCAGAAGTTGCAATTTGTAAAGACCATGATCAAGGAGCCCATGGAGCAAAATCTTCTTGGAAACTTGATCCTTAACAAGAAAAAAAGTGGGGCAAAATTAAAAAAAAAACAATTGTTGTCAGATGTGAATTTGGCAATGCTTAGAAGGTTCTTTGTAATTTCAAGAACAAAATGTTTTGAAGGGTAAATGTGTGTGGATGTGTTTGAAGTAATGAATTTCCAATGTGTTTTATGTCCAGACCTGTGCCATTGCCGACTGTTATTTTGTCAGTACCAGTGTATGGATTTTGGGTTGAAAGGTTGTTGATGTCAGGGTGAGCTGATGAGTTGCTCCAGAGTCGACATACCAGGATGGGTTAGTTATTATCTGAGGTGTGGCAATCATGGCATGCATCTGGTATTGTTAATGGTTATTTGGAGGTTGAAAGTTACGATCAAATCGGTGGTAGCATGAGATTGCAAGATGGTCGAGTTTTCCACAAACTTGGCATCGTGGACGAGTGCCACGACCCATTTCATTTCTGCTATTGCCACCATGTCCCCTTGCTCTGGCACTAAACTGAAAACGGCCTTGCTGACTACCATGATATTTAGGTGCTGATTTTGGCTTCGGAGATGTTGCAGTAGCTAGGTTGGCAGAGGGTTGATTAACATCCAATGTGACTCTTGCATTTTACTGCTTCAAACGGATGTGAAAGCTAGTGAGCAAAGTAGATGATTCAGATAGAGAAATCGATGCTGGTCGGGCAAGGATCGATGTCACAAAAGGGTTGCATTCAACTCCTAGTCCACCTAAGATGTGAAAGACTAGTCTTTGTTCATCCACAGGTTCTTCTGCTGCTGCCAATTTATCTGCAATATTTTTCATTTTGAGAAGATAATCATCAATGTCAGAAACTCCTTTTTTTGTAGTTTGGAGTTGAAATTGAAGTTGCATGATATTGGATGATGACTGGGAGGCCAATAAAGTTTCAAGGGTGGTCCAAACTGCATGAGAGGTTTGACATCCAACCACGTGCCCTAAAATGGCTTCAGAGAGAGAGGCTAGTAACCAAAA
Source organism: Vitis riparia (assembly GCF_004353265.1). Lineage (NCBI taxonomy): Eukaryota > Viridiplantae > Streptophyta > Magnoliopsida > Vitales > Vitaceae > Vitis > Vitis riparia. The sequence continues at coordinate 2,645,167 of NC_048449.1, forward strand.
CAAAAGGAGTTGGTCTTGGTGTTCCCATGCAATATAATCAGGGTTATTACTATGGGTTGATTCTTCTTGATATTTGGGAGGGCAAGGCAGTGTCCCAAAGAGAAAACCACCAAGATTATGACCTTTGATGGCAGGTATAATCTGTGATTTCCGGAGAAGATAGTTACTCCGATCAAGTTTGTTGGGGATGGGATGGCTAAAGGTATTGTGAAATAATGAGGGTGTTGTAAGAAATGAGATTGAATATGACTCTATAGTAGAAGACATTGGACGTTAGTCGGAGATTGCTCTGATACGATGTAAAGAAAAGAAGAATTCTGAAATGTTGAAAAGCCTCTCTTGCTTATCAAGGAGAGGTTATGGAATGTTTATATCATATACTTGAAGTAGTTACAATCTGATTTTAATCGGATAATAATTTGAATTTAAATACAGAAAACAAAAAACCTACCAACTTATCAACTAATACACTTTGTGATAAATATAAGTTTGATAAGTTTTATCTTTATCACTTTTGAGGATATTTATTATCCTTTACAGATACAAGTTGACGCCTTCACCAAATGGTGCATACAGGAATTGCACCATCCAAGCTTCATGGGGGCGGAGCACCACCGTTGAGGAGGGGTAACCAGGGGGTGTCACAGCATTAATTGGCCTGTCTTTGCTAACTTGTCGACCCGGGACAGGGTGGCGGGCAAAGGCTGCTGCACAAACTGCACTGTAGTATATGGACTTGATGCCTAGTTTGGAAGCCAAAGCGGGAGCCCAGTAAGGAAAATCAAAGAGCAAAAGGTCTGGCTTCATGGCACGTAGGGCCTCAACTTGGTCAGTGGTGCGGTCCATGGCGGTGGCGAGAAGGTGATGCAAGAAGTTGGGCACATCGGAAGCAGTTTCAGCGCCGGAAGGGAGGCCATCAACATGGGGGATGGTGAGGGGATGGAAAGTTATGAGAGTGGGATGAAGATTCAGGTGCTGTAGCTGGGATTGAGCCTTTCTGGGCAAAATGAAGGTGATCTTGTGGCCTCTCTCAGCAAGCTCGTTGGAGAGATGGAGGTAAGGAGTCATATGACCAAAAGCAAACCTTGGGTACATGGCTATATGCAATTTTGGGCTCCTGGCCATGGCCATTTTTCTTCTCCTTGGTTGGTTTATGGTTGAAGATTTTGGTTTCAACTTATAGGGAGGTGCTCCTTTCCCTTCTTGATCAGATGGGTAGAGATAAGTAGATAATCATGATGGGCTTTTTGATGGGAGTTTTAAAAGTGGGACTTTTCTCAATAGTATGGTAATTTTAAAAAGTTATGCTTAAATTATTGTAGTAGAAGAAGTTATTACAAATATATGGTAGTTTTTGCCACCTAGGAGAGAGGAGATAGGAGAGAGGGTGAACGGATTAATTTTTTTAAACCAAAATCATCTTTTCAAATTTAAAAAAGACAAGGGAACTTGTCTCTTGAAGAGACGAGTTCCATGAAAAAAAAAATTCCTTAAGGGAACTCGTCTCTTCAAGAGACGAGTTCTATGAAAATATATATATATATATATATATATATATATATATATATATATATTTAAAAAAATTCCCAAATTAAAAAATCGTCTCTTCAAGAGACGAGTTCCATGAAAAAAAAAATTATCCTCAAGGGAACTCATCTCTTTTCCATGAAAAAAAATTCCCAAATTAAAAAGAAAATTCCTCAAAAAAAAAAATAAATAAATAATTCCTCAAGGGAACTAGTCTCTTCTTTTTTAAAATTCACAAATTAAAAAAAAAAAAAAAACAATTCCTCAATAGAACTCGTCTCTTGAGTTCCCATGAAAAAAATATATATTTTTTTTTAAATTCCCAAATTATTTAAAAAAAAAAAAGAAAAAAAAGACTCCTCAAGGTAACTCGTCTCTTCAAGAGACGAGTTCCCATGGAGAAAAAATATATATATTTAAAAAAAATTCCAAAAAAAAAAAAAGGGCAAAAGGGAACTCGTCTCTTAAAGAAACAAGTTCCCATGGAAAATTTTTTTTTTTTATATTTTAAAAAAAAAAATTCCCAAATTAAAAAAAAAAAAAAAACAAAAGTCAAGAGACGAGTTCCCATATGGAAATTTAAAAAAAAAAACAATTCCTCAATGGAACTGGTCTCTTGAAGAGACGAGTTCCATGAAAAAAAAATATTTTTTTAAAAAAATTCCCAAATTAAAAAATCGAAAAAAATTATCTTCAAGGGAACTCGTCTCTTTTCCATGAAAAAAAAATTCCCAAATTAAAAAAGAAAATTCCTCAAAAAAAAAAAAAACAATTCCGCAAGGGAGAACTCGTCTCTTCTTTTTAAAATTCTCAAATAAAAAAAAAAAAAAAACAATTCCTCAATGGAACTCATCTCTTGAGTTCCCATGAAAAAAATATATATTTTTTTAAAAAATTCCCAAATTATTAAAAAATAAAAAAATAAAACAACTCCTCAAGGTAACTCGTCTCTTCAAAAGACGAGTTCTCATGGAAAAAAATATATATATTTTTAAAAAAAAATTCCAAAAAAAAAAAAATCCTCAAGGGAACTCGTCTCTTGAGATGAGTTCCCTTGAGGAATTGTTTTTTTTTTTTTTTTAATTTGGGAATTTTTATATATATATATATTCATGGAACTCGTCTCTTCAAGAGACGAGTTCTTGAGGAATTGTTATTTTTTTTTTTAATTTGGGAATTTTTTTATAAAAAATATATATTTTTTTGACTCATCTCTTGCATGGAACTCGTCTCTTGAAGAGACGAGTTCCTTTTGAAATTTTTTCAAATTTTGAAATTTGAAAAGATGATTTTAGTTTTAAAAAAATTTATCCGTTCATCCTCTCTCCTCTCTCCTATCTCCTATCTCCTACCCTCTCTCCTCTCTCCTATCTCCTCTCTCCTAGGTGGCAAAAACTACCATATATTTGTAATAACTTCTTCTACTATAATAATTTAAGCATAACTTTTTTAAATTACCGTACTATTGAGAAAAGTCCTTTAAAAGCATTGCTTCACTCAGGGTGTGCAATGTTCATATATGTATTATACATGTACCATCATGGGGTTGAAAGAATTGTATTGTTTGGTTCACGGGAAAGAAGGATCTTCCTTCTAATTGGCTCCACTTAGCATGTAAGATAATTAATTGAGAATAACTTTTGTTATTTTTAGCTTTTAATTTGCATAGCAAATAATTAATTTTGTGCACTACAGTACTACAGAAATGGAAGAAGGGCAGTTCCCATTCGTGAATTCATCTACTAAAAGGTGTGGCCCTCATGTCAAACTGGTAGACTGGTAGCTGGTAGACTGGTAGCTGCCATTATCTAGTGGTAGACTGGTAGCTGCACTTCCATTATTATGGAAGAGAGACCCCGGCCGGATAGGGAAAGGTAAAGGTGTAAAAAGCGTAAAGCATAGCTTTCATGGAGACTGCGTTCTTTACACTTTACAGCTCCTCTTGTGTTTGGACCATGGCAAAAAGTGAATTATCAACCACAGTACAAAAATTTACCTCTTTTCAAAAACTTAGGCATTAAAAATGTGTTTAACAATTAAGTGGTGTTACATATGTATTTTTAAGTCTATTTTTTGTATCATAATTTAATTTTTTTTATACCTTTATACTTTGATTTATATGTTTGTATTCTGATTTTATGATTTGGGTCTCACCATTTATATTCAACAATCCTAATTTGAAGTTTTGTGGACACCAATACAATACATTAATGTATAATTTTTTTTTAAGTATCATTTTTTGTATCTTAGTTTAATTTGTTTGTATTTTTATATTTTGATTTCATTTATTTATTCGTATTTTTATTTGAATGCCTAGATCTCACCATTCATATTTAATGTTCAAAATTTTAATTTTTATAGGTATCAATACAAAATTTTAATGTATTATAAGTTTCCTTTATTCTGAGCTAAAAGTTCAAGATAAAGGTAGCATATTATAGGTTTACTTTTAATCATTTTTTATTCCCCTATTCAACTTTTACGTAACTAAAATTCAAACATATAATCATTACTTATTGGAGTTTTGAATTTAATCTTAAAATTTATAAATCTCATTAAAAATTAAAGGCCTATTTCGCAACTTTTAAAAAAAAAAAAAATTATTCTCTATAATAAAAAACCAAAAAAATATATTTGACAGCTAAAAACTATTTTTTATTTTCTATTTTTAAGATATAGAGTGTTTTAAGATCATATTTTTTTTAATTATTTTTTGTTGTTTTCACTTGTTTTCTGGTGGTTGCTTTAAAAAATAATTATACATACGTGTAAAATGATTAAAAATAAAAAATTATATATAAAAATTATTTTTAAAACATATTTAAAAATATTGAAAAACAGGTTTAAAACATTTTAAATTTTCAAATAAACTTTTATTTTACAAAATATCAAAAAATAGTTTTTAATTTATATATAATATTTCAATGAAATATTAGAAAAATATCTAGATGAAAAACATAAGTCATATATATTGAAGTACTTTGGAGACAAGTATAGAAGTTATAAAAGCAAGTTGAAAGCTAAATACTATGAGTCATATGATACTACTAAGGAGAGACTGCAACATAAACCTCCAAAAAGTATCAAAATGATTGGAGATAATTTGTTCACTTTTGGAACTCTGAGGAAGCAATAGTAAGATAATTACAAAACTGTTATGTTTTAATATTTTATTTACTAGCATTTATTTAGCTAACTTGTTATTATTATTATTATTATTATTATTTCATATTGCAAGAGATGTTTAGGAAAGATATAGAAAATAGGGTCAAACAAGTGATTAGACATACATTTGATTCTAAAGTTATGCTTTGATACGATATGATCAGATTGAAAATTTAGAATCATCATATCGTTTCTTGATTCTTTATTAATGTTTTTGAAGTAACAATTTTTATTTTTATTTTGGTTTTTCTTACAATGATAGGCACAAATGAAGGAAGATAAAAGTGGGTCTAATAGAATTGAAACATTTTTCCTTACTCATATAGGAAAGGATGGGATGTTAACAACCTTTTTTCTTTTAAAAAATATATAAATCCCTATTAAATATATATATAATTACAAGCTCAATTCAAGCAAGTGTCATCTCAATATGATAAGGAATCTTTGCTATCCACCAAAATAATTTTAGTTCATTAATTTGCACCAATATATATATATATATATAATTACAAGCTCAATTCAAGCAAGTGTCATCTCAATATGATAAGGAATCTTTGTTATCCACCAAAATAATTTTAGTTCATTAATTTGCACCAAAATCTTATTATTTTGTAATTTTGGCATGGTTTTATTGTTTTATACCTTATTCTTATTGTTACACACCTTCTTATTCTTATTGTTACACACGTCATTCTTCAAATTGATAAATGGTAGTTTTTTCATTCATTTTTTCATTCGTTCATGTACAGAGTATATATAGAGGGTAATCATCATTCTAAGAATGTGAAAGAATGATATAAGGAAATAACAACTAATATCCTAATATCTCAACTTTCCTAATATCTCAATATTCCTAATATCTCAACTTTCCTAATATCTAAACATTTCTAATATCTCAACACTAAATAATATAAGAAAAGAATGATATAAGGAAAACATTCCTAATATCTCAACACTCACCCTCAAGTTGGTGCATAGATGTCACACATGCCCAACTTGTCTAAAAATTTTAAGAACACTTGACTTGAGACAGCTTTGGTGAGGATATCGGCCAATTGATCTTCTGATCGAATCTTAGGCAATTCCACAATCTTATCATCCAACTTTTCCTTAATGAAGAATCTATCCACCTCGACATGCTTTGTACGATCATGTTGTACTAGATTATGAGCATGTCACATGCGGCTTTATTGTCACAAAACAATCGGATTGGTTGCCTAGATAGGTTACCTAAATCCTGTAAGAGGAGTCTTAACCATAATGCCTCACAAAGTCCTAGAGTTATACCTCTAAATTCCGCTTCTGCACTTGAACAAGCGACGACATTCTGCTTCTTACTTTTCCATGTCACAAGATTACCACCTACAAAGGTAAAGTAACCAGATATAGATCGCCTATCATCCACTGCACTAGCCCAATTAGCATCAGTATATACTTCTATACTCTGATGATTAACATTTTTAGCGAACAAAATTCCCTTCCCAGGAGCATTCTTCAAATACCTCAAAATACGCATGACTCCATTCATATGTTGCTCTCCAGGATTATGCATGTATTGACTCACTACGCTCAATGCATAAGCAAGATCTGGTCTTGTATGAGTTAAGTACAATAATCTCCCCACAAGTCTTTGGTATCTTCCCTTATCGGTTGATACTTGATTAGGCTCAACACACAATTTTAGACCTTCTTCTATTGGTGTATTAACAGGTTGACATCCCGACATTCCAATCTCCTGTAAAAGATCTAAGGCATACTTTCTTTGAGACAGAAAAATTCCTTCACTTGATCGAGAAACTTCAATCCCAAGAAAGTATTTCAGATGATCTAGATCTTTCATTTCGAATTCTCTAGATAGATAATTTTGTAGAGCTTTTCTTTCTTCATGATCATTTCCTGTAACTACCATGTCATCCACATATACGATGAGTGTTGTAATCTTACCATGTTGCTTTTTCAAGAACAAAGTGTGATCTGAATTACTTTGACGATAGCCAAAAGCTCTCATTGACTTTGTGAACCTTCCAAACCATGCTCTCGGGGATTGCTTCAACCCATACAATGACTTCTTCAATTTGCACACCTTCTGACATTGTTTTTCTAACACCCTGCATCCTGGTGGAAGATCCATATATACTTCTTCAGATAACTCGCCATGCAGAAAGGCATTTTTCACATCGAACTGTTGTAATGGCCAATCTAGGTTTACAGCTAAAGACAGTAATACTCGAACTGTGTTGATCTTAACTACATGTGCAAATGTCTCTGTGTAGTCAATTCCATAAGTTTGAGTGTACCCTTTTGCTACCAGTCTTGCTTTAAATCGTTCAATACTATCATCTACCTTGTACTTCACAGTATAGATCCAACGACACCCAACTGGCTTCTTTCCTAGTGGACATTCTACGAGTTCCCATGTTTCATTCTTCTGCAATGATTTCATCTCTTCATTCATGGCTACTTTCCACCTTGGATCAACTAAGGCTTCCTGCACACTGTTAGGAATAGCTACAGTAGATAATTGATTTACAAATGACTTATTTGATTCAAACAAACGATGGTTAGACACATAGTTGCTCATGGGATATTTGACTTTGGTAGACAATTCAGGTTCATATGTGGGTTTAGGAATACCTCTATTATGACGGTGTGGTAACCGTTTCATGAATGGATCAGGTTCCAAATTAAGAACACCCTCAACAGACGACGATTGGTTTGGTATTTCAGTGAAGACATCTTCGGACCCAAATTGTTGACCACTCATATCCAACTCACCCGCTTCCTGGTTCACTAATTCAGATTGTCCAGATTCATCCTCCTTAGAGATATGATAATCATAATCTAGAGTCTGAATTTCCTTATGGTACTCCCCCTGAAGTTCAGACTCAGATGAAAAATACATCGAATCTTCATGAAACACCACATCCATTGTAATATACATTCGTCGAGTTGGAGGATGGTAACATCGATATCCCTTTTTGTGCAATGCATATCCAACAAACACACATTGCAATGCATGGAAAGTTAACTTGGTGCGTTGGTGTTTGTGTAGATGCACAAATGCCACGCAACCAAAAACACGAGGAGGTAGATTTGGGATAGTTGGGGCAACTACGGCATTAGTAAGAGCTTGGAGAGGTGTTTGGAAGTTAATTGAGTTGGAAGGTACCCGGTTGATCAAGTATACGGCATATGTGATTGCTTCTCCCCAATAAGATATCGGTGTTTTTGCTGCTATCAAGGAAGCACGAACAACCTCTAACAAGTGCTGATTTTTCCATTCAGCGACTCCATTCTGTTGGGGTGTATTGGAATAAGTAGTCTGATGACTGATGTCATGTCCTTCCAAATACTTTTGAAGATCAGAACTTTGATATTCTCCACCATTATCACTACGCAAAACCCGAACCTTTGCATTGTACTGAGTTTCAATCATTTTATGAAATTTTTGAAACAACAAGTTCACTTCATCTTTGGTTTTCATCAAGCATAACCATGTCATTCTGGTACAATCATCAATAAAAGTAATAAACCAACGTAAGCCACTCAAAGTTGGGACTTTGGATAGGCCCCAAACATCAGAATGTATAACCATAAAAGGAAACGGACTTTTATTCAAAATTAACGGAAACGAAACACGATGGCTTTTAGCAAATTCACAAATATCACAACGGAAACCAGAAATATCACTCTTTGCAAACAAACTAGGAAACAATTTTTTTAAATAACTAAAGGAAGCATGTCCCAAACGTCGATGCCACAACCAAATTTCAGACTTTTTCTTCTCCCCCTCAGATCCATCTGCCATCAAGGCTTGTTGCAACTTATTTGAATCATTTGACTGCAAGTCCAAGTAATAGAGTTTTCCCTGCTTAATACCACAACCAATCGTCTGTCTTGTTTAGATGTCCTTAATCACACAAAATTCAGGCCAAAAAATGGCAATACAAGATAAGGGTGCAATGATTTGAGAAACTGACAAAAGATTGTAATCTAAAGATGGAACAACTAAAACAGAATCCAAATTCAAAGTATCAATAAGAGTTAAGGATCCTTCCCCAATGACTGGGATTGTGTTACCATTGGCTGTGGAAACAATTTTTTGTTAGGAAGGTCTAAGGGGTGAAACCTGTCTAGAATCAAAAGTCATATGATCTGTAGCACCAGAATCAATTATTCATGCACTATTAATAACAGGTGTAAAAGTATTTAAAAACTTACCACCATGATCTGTAGCGGCTACCAATGCAGAGGTTTTCTCAGCAACATTAGCCTCTGTTTTTATTTCGGCAACAGTTGCAGTCGAGGTTTTCTTGGAATCCTTCTTCCATTGATCACGATTATTATCATTAATAACAAAGTGTTGATAGCCTAAACATGATCTAAAGGTCCACGGTTCAAACCCTCGGTTCCTCATTTTTTTCCTGGTCATACCAAGAGTCGTTGCTTTGAAATTGTGGGACATCCAGACTGGTGGGATCAGTCTTATTGCAGTGAGTGCATTTGAAGGTTGACTTATCAATATTAGGGCTTGTCTTAGGATGATTGATCGCTGTCGGACTACCATAGCGACAAAATATCCAGGATTTCAGTTCCATGGCTCTGATACCATCTTCAAATTGATAAATGGTAGTTTTTTATTCATTTTTTCATTCGTTCATGTACAGAGTATATATAGAGGGTAATCACCATTCTAAGAATGGGAAAGAATAATACAAGGAAATAATGATAAGGAAATAACAACTAATATCCTAATATCTCAACTTTCCTAATATCTCAATATTCCTAATATCTCAATATTTTTAATATCTCAACTTTCCTAATATCTAAACATTCCTAATATCTCAACACTAAATAATATAAGGAAAGAATGATATAAGAAAAACATTTCTAATATCTCAACAGTTATTCCTTTGTCTTTGTACTTTAATTTTATGTTTTAATATCTTAATTTTGTTTTATTATACCATCATCTCATATGATTGTGCTCTCATGTATTCATGTCTCAAGTTTTAACTTAATTAAATTAGAGTAGTTTCAATTTTAAAAAATAAAAAACATGTCTATATATTTTATATATGTCAATTACGTTCTTAATATTTACATCATATTTTTCACATTTTAATACCCTAATAATTATTTTTTGTTTCTCGGTCATATTTTTCTCCACCCAAACCCATGGGAAATGAGATGCGCCTCCCAATAAATTGTAACCAAAATCCATGATTCCATGGTGATAAACCAACCAAGAAGGGAAAATGGCGATGGCCAGGAGCCCAAAATTGCATATAGCCATGTACCCATGGTTTGCTTTTGGTCATATGATTCCCTACCTCCATCTCTCCAACGAGCTCGCTGAAAGAGGCCACAGCATCACCTTCATCTTGCCCAAAAAGGTTCAATCTCAGCTACAGCACTTGAATCTTCATCCTACTCTCATCTCTTTCCATCCCCTCACCATCCCCCATGTTGATGGCCTCCCTCCCGGCGCTGAAACTGCTTCCGATGTGCCCATCTCCTTGCATCACCTTCTCGCCGCCGCCATGGACCGCACCACTGACCAAGTTGAAGCAGCCCTAAGTGCCTTGAAGCCGGACTTTTTGTTCTATGATGCCGCCTATTGGGCTCCCCCTTTGGCATCCAAATTAGGTATGAAGTCAATATTCTACAGTGCAGTTTCTGCAGCAGCCTTTTCCTACTGCCTTGTCCGGGATCAACAAATTAGCAAAAGCCGGCCAATTCAACTGGGCCTCCTCCTGGTTACCCCTCCTCAACGGTGGTGCTCCGCCCCATGAAGCTCGTTTGCTTCAATTCTTGTTATTTCCATTTGGGGAAGACATCACCTTCCACGAGCGCCTCACCGCCGCCATCAAACTCTCTGATGTAGTCTCTATAAGAACATGCAAGAAATCGAAGGACCATTTTGTGACTACATAGAAAGACGGTTTGGAAAACCAGTGTTTGTAACGGGCCCCGTTTTGGTTGAACCTTCACCGTTGGCACCGGAGGACCGGTGGGCCCAGTGGCTAAGTGGGTTCAAGCCTGGTTCAGTAATCTTCTGCGCATTTGGGAGCCAAAATTTCCCCGAAAGGACAGTTCCAAGAATTACTCCTGGGTTTGAGCTAACAGGCCTGCCTTCCTAGCAGCTCTAAAACCACCATTAGGAGCTGCAACCATTGAAGAGGCCTTGCCGGAGGGGTTCCAAGAGAGGGTTGGAGGGAGAGGAGTGGTTCATGGAGGGTGGGTGCCGCAGCCCTCAATCCTGAGCCATCCATCAGTGGGGTGTTTTGTGAGCCACTGTGGTTGGATCAATGTGGGAGTCCTTGATGAGTGACCCCAGATAGTGCTGGTACCAGAGCTTTTGACCAAACCTTCAACGCTAGGCTATTGGCTGAAGAGCTTAAGGTTGCAGTGGAGGTTGAGAAGGAAGAAAATGGGTGGGTTTCAAAGGAGAGTTTGTGCAAAGCAATTAAGTCAGTAATGGATGAAGAGGTGAGGTGGGTTGTTTGGTGAAGAAGAATCATGCAAAGTGGAAAGAGACCCTGATGAGCCAAGGCTTTATGAGCAATTACATTGATAATTTTGTTCGCCAACTTTTAGATCTGAAGTGATTTCTAGATATGGAAATTGCAGTGTTATGAAAATTTTAGCATCTTATTGTGCAGAGCCATTTCAATCTCTAAAGATAACTAGACTAAGCAGTATAGGGAAAGAATCCTTAAAGATTGTGCCCTACACTTTGTAATATTTGAATGCCATGACTTTGTGAATTTTTTTTGCTACGGTTGATTCACTATTCTAATCAATTGATATTTATATTAAATAAAATAAAACTACGTATTATCAAATTTATTAGTTTAAAAAGGTGTGAATCAATTAATTTTTTGAAAAAAAATTAATTGAATTGACATATTTAATTCATACTTAAATAAAAACCCAAATCCACCTTCGAAGAAAAATCAAATCAAACCAATTTTATTTAAGATTGATTTAATTTAATTTAAATAATCATAGTAAACGTTAAGTTTATTTTATTTTCAAAATTAATTAAAATTACATTTGTTTTAAAATATTGGTTTGATCTAGCTTTTATTGATGAGAGAGATCAAAAAGCAACATGCTCCAAGATTTTTGAAACCTAATCCACCTATCTTTGTTGAAAATCAAATCTATTCAATCGATTTGGAGGAATTAAATTAATTTTATTGATTATTTTATTTTTTAAAATTTTTTATTGCACCTTTTTCAAATCTTTGAGCTTGGTTACTTTGTTATATATATTTATTTACCAAATATATGTCAAATAGATGGTCTTCAGAGAAGTGATTGATAGTTTATATTATATTATATTACCTATATAGTGATCAATGAAAAGATTTGCCAATAACTATAGGTCTTGACAAAAATCTTTTTCCTCACCGACTCATTTTCCACATCTTTAAATCACTTTCATCAACTGCACAAATCATTTATTTATACAATGAAAATAATTTATTAAAAATTCATCACTAATCTTACATTATATCCTTTTTAGTTGGGGAGTAGAGTTCTTTCAACTTTAAACGCATATAAATGGTTATATATATATTATTATAAAATAACAAAAATAGATAAAAAAAAATATGATAAGAAGGTATTGATTTACATGGAAAACTTTAGAAGGGAAAAACCACGTGTAGAGGAGATAGAAATCCACTATGTTAAAAATTGATATAAGAGAAGAGAGATGTAAATAGTTACTGCATAGTTATAATCATCAAGATACTTTTAATATAAATTTAATTTTTTCGATAGGTAACTAATATAAAAATTATAGAAAGTGTATCTTCAAAAGACATATTTAATATAAATTCGATTTTATAAAATTATAGAGATGCATTCAATGTAAATTCAAATTTTTTTTTACTGTGTGACTGATATGAAAATATGGAAAATGTCTTTTTAAAAGACATCTTTAGTATAAATATGATTTTATGGTATTATAAAAAAAAAAATTTCTTTAATATAAAGTCAATTTTTTTAACTCATATGACTAATAAAAAAATTATAGAAAAATGTCTTTTGAAAAGATATTTTTATTATAAATTCAATTTTATGAAATTATGAAAGATGTCTCTTAAAGAAACAACTTTAATATAAATTCAAAAATTTTTTTAAACATCTATCATTGATATGAAAAATATGAAAAGATCTCTCTTTAACAAATACTTTTCAAAGTGACCAAAATTACAAAGATTTATCAATAATTTTTTAATTACCATATTTAAAAAAAAAAAAATTAAAGTGCCCATTTTGTAAGAATCATTTTTAAAATAGCTGTACAAGTTAAAAAATAAATAAAATAAAATAAAGAAGCCGATAGAGATAAGTGGATAAGGCCTATGGTACCACAAAAATAGAAGAACGGTAGTTGACATTTGTGAGTTCAAAAAATTGTGGCTCACAAGACGATCATCATCACCAGCTAGTGGCAGTGGCAGTGGCCCTTCCATTATTCAAAATATCTAATAATTTGTCATGTCATGTGATGTGACAGAAAGGAACCATGAAAAGAATAAATAATGCATCTAAATCTCCTTGTTTGTATTTGCATGAACACGACTAAAAGTTCATTATTTAGGTGGGTCCAAAATACAGTAAAAATTGTGTGTTTTTGGTGCGTATCGAGAAGACACTATTTAATTTGCATAGCAAATAATTAATTTTGTGCCTACAGTACTACAGAAATGGAAGAATGGCAGTTCCCATTCGTGAATGCATCTACTAAAAGTGTGGCCCTCATGTCAATAACCATTGCCATTATCTAGTGGTAGACTGGTAGCTGCACTTCCATTATTGTGGAAGAGAGACTCCGGCCGGATAGGGAAAGGTGAAGGTGTAAAAAGCGTAAAGCATAGCTTTCATGGAGATTGCGTTCTTTACACTTTACACTTTACAGCTCCTCTTGTAGGGATGGCAATGGGGCGGGTCATTTCGGCTACCCGCCCCGCCCTAATGGGATGGGATATTATTTCTTAAACGGGTATGGGTCGGGTTTGGGATTTTTTTAAGCCGGGCGGGTTCGGGTATTGTCTCGCCCCACCCCGCTCCGATTATATATAAAATTGAAATTAAAATTAAATTTAATTTAAAATTTAAAATTATTTTAATTTAAATTTTATTTATTATTTTTAATATATAGATAATAATAAATTATTTTTAATAAATAAGTTATAAAAAATATAATAATTTAATTATTTATAAAATATATTTATTTTAATATAATTAAAATTTTAAAAGTAATTTTAAAAAAATTAAATTAAAATTAATAAAAAGTTAAACGGGCGGATATGGGAATGTAGCATACCCGCCCGCCCCGCCCCGCCCCGGCCCGTTTAATTTTTTAAATGGGACGGGAATGGGAATTCCTTTAAATAAATGGGGCGGGGTTGGGAGGGGGCGCCCCGCCCGTTGCCATCCCTATCCTCTTGTGTTTGGACCATCGCAAAAAGTGTACTATTTATATTACGTTGCAACCACAGTACAAAAATTTACCTCTATTCAAAACCTAGGCATTAAAATGTGTTTAACAATTAGGTGGTGTTACATATGTATTTTTAAGTCTATTTTTGTATCATAATTTAATTTATTTATACCTTTATACTTTGATTTATTGTTTATACTTTGATTTGACGATTTGGGTCTCACCATTTATATTCAACAATTCTAATTTGAAGTTTTGTGGACACCAATACAATACATTAATATATAACTTTTTGTTAAGTATATTTTTTGTATCTTAGTTCAATTTGTTGTATCTTTATATTTTGATTTCATTTATTTGTTCGTATTTTTATTTGAATGCCTAGATCTCACCATTCATATTTAATGTTCAAAATTTTAAATTCTATAGGTGTCAATACAAAATTTTAATATATTATAAGTTTCCTTTATTCTGAGCTAAAAGTTCACTAATGATAGATAAAGGTAGCATATTATAGGTTTACTTTTAATCATTTTTTATTCCCCTATTCAACTTTTACATAACTAAAATTCAAACATATAATCATTACTTATTGGAGTTTTGAATTTAATCTTAAAATTTATAAATCTCATTAAAAATTAAAGGCCTATTTCGCAACTATTTTTTTTTAAAAAAATTATTCTCTGTAAAAAAAAATCAAGAAAACATATTTGACAACTAAAAACTATTTTTATTTTCTATTTTTAAGATATAGAGTGTTTTACGATCATATTTTTTTAGTTATTTTTTGTTATTTTCACTTATTTTCTGATGATTGTTTTAAAAAATAATTATATATATATATATATATATATATATATGTAGAATGATTAAAAATAAAATATTATATATAAAATTATTTTTAAAACATATTTAAAAATAGGTTTAAAACATTTTAAATTTTCAAATAAATTTTTATTTTACAAAATATCAAAAAATAGTTTTAATTTATATATAATATTTCAATGAAATATTAGAAAAATATCATGTAGATGAAAAACATAAGTCATATATATTGAAGTACTTTGGAGACAAGTACAGAAGTTATAAAAGCAAATTGAAAGCTAAATACTATGAGTCATATGATACTACTAAGGAGAGACTGCAACATAAACCTCCAAAAAGTATCAAAATGATTGGAGATAGTTTGTTCACTTTTGGAACTTTGAGGAAGCTATAGTAAGATAATTACAAAACTATTATGTTTTAATATTTTATTTACTAGCATTTATTTAGTTAACTTATTATTATTATTATTATTATTATTATTTCATGTTGCAAGAGATGTTTAGGAAAGATATAGAAAATAGGGTCAAACAAGTGATTAGACATACATTTGGTTCTAAATTAAAGTTATGCTTTGATACGATATGATCATATTGAAATTTTAGAATCATCATATCGTTTCTTGATTCATTATTAATGTTTTTGAAGTAACAATTTTTATTTTTATTTTGGTTTTTCTTACCATGATAGGCACAAATGAAGGAAGATAAAAGTGGGTCTAATAGAATTGAAATGTTTTTCCTTACTCATATAGGAAAGGATGGGATGTTAACAACTTTTTTTCTTCTAAAAAAATATATAAATCCCTATGAAATATATATATTCATGTCTCAAGTTTTAACTTAATTAAATTAGAGTAGTTTCAATTTTAAAAAATAAAAAACATGTCTATATATTTTATATATGTCAATTACGTTCTTAATATTTACATCATATTTTTCACATTTTAATACCCTAATAATTATTTTTTGTTTCTCGGTCATATTTTTCTCCACCCAAACCCATTGGAAATGGGATGCGCCTCCCTATAAATTGTAACCAAAATCCATGATTCCATGGTGATAAACCAACCAAGAAAAAGGGAAAATGGCGATGGCCAGGAGCCCAAAATTGCATATAGCCATGTACCCATAGTTTGCTTTTGGTCATATGATTCCCTACCTCCATCTCTCCAACGAGCTCGCTGAAAGAATTCGCTATTCTAATCAATTGATATTTATATTAAATAAAATAAAACTACATATTATCAAATTTATTAGTGTAAAAAGGTGTGAATCAATTAATTTTTTGAAAAAAAATTAGCCAATTTGACATATTTAATTCATACTTAAATAAAAATCCAAATCGACCTTCTAATAATAACGAAGAAAAATCAAATCAAATCAATTTTATTTAAGATTGATTTAATTTAATTTAAATAATCATAGAACGTTAAGTTTATTTTATTTTTAAAATTAATTAAAATTACATTTATTTGAAAATATTGATTTGATCTAGCTTTTATTGATGAGAGAGATCAAAAAGCGAATCTGTTTCAAGATTTTTGAAATCTAATCCACCTATCTTCGATGAAAATCAAATCTATTTGATCGATTTGGAGGAATTAAATTAATTTTATTGATTATTTTATTTTTAAAAATTTTTATTGCACCTTTTTCAAATCTTTGAGCTTGGTTACTTTTATTATAGGGAGAATTATGTTTTGATGGGCCAATTTGGGAATAATAACATTTTCGGAACCCAACTTTCCATAATCCAAGATATGTCCACTGTTTGGAAAAATATTAAAGGAAACATGCACTATCTACTGTTTTAAAATGCTATTCCAAAATTGCCCTTTAGTTGTCCCTGTCAGCAGCCACCGTCTCTCACAACACCGTCTCTCACTCGGGCATCAAGGAGCCCTTTTCTGAAGTTGGCCTCCAGACGAGAGAATCCCTAAAAAAGCCCTATTTTTTCCTCTGCCATTCTCAATCCTCGCAGGTACTAATCTAATAAGTTATTATTATTTTTTTTTGTAACCCCCGTTTGATTCCCAAGAAAATCCACCCCCATTCGATTTTCGGGAAAATTCATCCTCGTTTGATTTCCGAGAAAATCCATCCTCGTTTGATTTCCGAGGCCCTTTTCTGAAGTTGGCCTCCAGACGAGAGAATCCCTAAAAAAAGCCCTATTTTTTCCTCTGCCATTCTCAATCCGCGCAGGTACTAATCTAATCAAGTTATTATTATTTTTTTTGCAACCCCCGTTTGATTCCCAAGAAAATCCTCCCCCATTCGATTTCCGGGAAAATTCATCCTCGTTTGATTTCCGAGAAAATCCATCCTCGTTTGATTTCCGACAAAATCCATGCAAAACCCCCAAGAAAACAAAAAAAAAAGTGCTTTTTTTTTTTCCTCCATGTGTTTTCTTGATCTGATCTAGGGGTCTCTTTGATTTTGGGCCATTGGATTTAAATTTCACAAACCCTAAATCCACGATTTTTGAGCCATGCTGAAAAATCCAACCTTTGCCTGCAAATCATGATCAGATTACCAAATAGCATCTTATGTTTTTATTAAAAAAAAAAAAAAAATTGGACAGATTTTGCATCCTGCTTGGGCTGGTAGGAAATATCGGGACCTTTCACAGGGACGATGAACAATGGAGGGGTATTTTCGGTATGAAATAACACCTCAGACCAGAATGCATGTTTCCTTTAATATTTTTCCAAACAGTGGACATATCTTGCATTATGGAAAGTTGGGTTCCGAAAATGTTATTATTCCCAAATTGGCCCATCAAAACATAATTCTCCCTTTATTATATATATTTATTTACCAAATATATGTCAAATAGATGGTCTTTAGAGAAGTGATTAGATAGTTTATATTATATTATATTACCTATATAGTGATCAATGAAAAGATTTGAAATAACCGTAGGTCTTGACAAAAATCTTTTCCTCACCGACTCATTTTCCACATCTTTAAATCACTTTCATCAACTTGCACAAATCATTTATTTATACAATGAAAAATAATTTATTAAAAACTCATCACCAATCTTACAATATATCCTTTTTAGTTGGGGAGTAGAGTTCTTTCAGACTTTAAAATGAATATAAATGGTTATATATATTATTATGAAATAATAAAAATAGATAATAAAAAATAAAATATGATAAGAATATATTGATTTATATGGAAAACTTTAGAAGGAAAACTACGTGTGGAGAGGAGATAGAAATCCACTATGTTAAAAATTGATATAAGAGAAGAGAGATACAAATAGTTATTGCATAGTTATAATCATCAAGACATTTTTAATATAAATTTAATTTTTTCGATAGGTGAGTAATATAAAAATTGTAGAAAGTGTATCTTCTAAAGACATATTTAGTATAAATTCGATTTTGTGGAATTCGATTTACATGCATTCAATGTAAATTCAAATTTTTTTTTTATTGTGTGACTGATATGAAAATATGGAATATGTCTTTTCAAGAGACATCTTTAATATAAATATGATTTTATGGTATTATAGAAAAAAATATTTCTTTAATATAAATTCAATTTTTTTTTTTAACGTATATGACTAATAAAAAAAATTATAGAAAAATGTCTTTTGAAAAGACATTTTTATTATAAATTCAATTTTATGAAATTATGAATGGTGTCTTTTGAAGAAACAACTTTAATGTAAATTCAAAAAAAAAATTTAAATATATATCATTGATATGAAAAATATGAAAGATGTCTCTTAAACAAATACTTTTTAAAGTGACCAAAATTACAAAGATTTATCAATAATTTTTTAATCATTTTTAAAAATAGCTATACAAGTTAAAAAAAAAAAAGCCGACCGATAGAGATAAGTGGATAAGGCCTGTGGTACCACAAAAATAGAAGAACGGTAGTTGACATTTGTGAGTTCAAAAAATTGTGGCTCACAAGTCACATGACAGTCATCATCACCATGAAATGAATATCTAATAATTTGTCATCTCATGTGATGTGACAGAAAGGGACCATGAAATGAATAAATAATGCATCTAAATCTCCTTGTTTTTTAGGTGGGTCCAAAATACAGTACAAAATTGCGTGTTTTTTGGTGCGTATCGAGAAGACACTATTTAATTAAGCGGTGCCAATTATACATTTTGAAGTATCATTTCTTTACTCTAAAGTCTAATCCAATATGTTTTCTTTTAGATATCAAAATGTGATGTAAGAATATAAACAAACACATAATAAGTTTTTATGACATCAAAGTACAAATAAATGAATTATCAATTATTACTAAAAAGTAGAAACGACCTCTCTCTCTCTTCAACCCTTCCCCGGGGGATGTTTCTATAAATTGAAACCAAACTCCCATTTCAGTTTGTATTAAAAAGCGGGGTCATGGCCAAGAGCCCAAATTTCCATATAGCCATGTTCCCATGGTTTGCTTTCGGCCATATGATTCCTTACCTCCATCTCTCCAACGAGCTTGCTGAAAGAGGCCACAAGATCATCTTCATTTTGCCCAGAAAGGCTCAATCTAAGCTACAACACTTGAATTTTCATCCGGCTCTCATCACTTTCCATCCCCTCATCGTCCCTCACGTCGATGGCCTCCCTCCCGGGACTGAAACTGCCTCTGACATCCCCTTTTCTTTGTCTTATCTTCTCGGGACTGCACTGGACCGCACCAAAGACCAAGTTGAAGCAGCCCTACGTACTTTGAATCCTGATCTTTTGTTCTACGATGTTGCCCATTGGGCACCTGCTTTGGCATCCCAACTAGGGATTAAGTCCATATACTACAGTGCAGTTTGTGCAGCCGCCGTTGCCTACATACCTGTCCCAGATCGACAAGGTGGCAAAGACTGCAGGACATTGACAGATCTCCCACCCCCTGGTTACCCGTCCTCAACGTGGTGCTCCGCCCACATGAAGCTCGGTTGATGGACTTCATGTTTGCACCAAATGGGGAAGGCATCACCTTGCAGCAGCGTCTCACCACTGCCTGGGCAAGCTGTGATGCAATCTCTATAAGAACATGTCAAGAAACCGAAGGACCCATTTGTGACTACATTGGAAGCCAGTATGGAAAACCAGTGTTCCTAACTGGCCCCGTACTACCCAAACCTTCAGTGCAGCCATTGGAGGATCGGTGGCGCAGTGGCTGGGTGGGTTCAACCCTGGTTCAGTAATATTTTGTGCATTTGGAAGCCAACATATCCCGGAAAAGGACCAGTTCCAAGAACTACTCCTGGGTTTGAGCTAACCGGTCTGCCATTCCTAGTAGCTCTAAAACCACCGACAGGAGCTGCCACCATTGAAGAGGCCTTACCGGAGGGGTTCCAAGAGAGGTTGGAGGGAGAGGAGTGGTTCATGGAGGGTGGGTGCAGCAGCCGTCAGTACTGAGCCACCCATCAGTGGGGTGTTTGTGAGCCACTGTGGCTTTGGATCAATGTGGGAGTCCTTGACCAGCGACCCTCAAATAGTGCTGGTACCGGAACTCACTGACAAATATTGAACAGCAGGCTATTGGCTGAAGAGCTTAAAGTTGCAGTGGAGGTTGAGAGGGAAGAAAATGGGCTGTTTTCAAAGGAAAGCTTGTGCTATGCCATTAAAACGGTGATGGATGAAAACAGTGAGGTGGGTGGTCTGGTGAAGAAGAACCATGCTAAGTGGAAGGAGGCCTTGACGAGCCCAAGCTTTATGAGCAATTATGTTGACAATTTTGTTGGGCAATTGCAAGGACTTTTTGATCAAAAATGATTTTCCTGGAGATGGAAATTGCAGTGTTGAATTATAAGTTTAGTTGAAAAATGTTTTAGCATCATTTTCCGGAGTGCTCATGTTTATCTCGTTAATGAATGAAAGTTGTGATTGAATGGACGTACCAGCATCTCCTTATCTTTTCCTTATACTATTAAAGTTGACTTGATTTGAGAATTTTGAATATCGACTTTATCCCCTCACACTTATTTTCTTAACTCCAAATAAATAAAATAAAAATCAAATCAATTAGATATTTTAAAACTTTCATTTTTAATTTTATTTATAATTATTCAATATTTGATAACATATATATTTTATATGTTAATGCATTAGGCCGGTCATTGTTTAATTTATTTTGTTTGTATTATAATATCATACATCCGTATCATTATAATATTCGAAACAACTCTTTTAAAACTCCCAAAAACTGCTTATGACTTATTGGTGAAGTCACTGAAATGGCTTATACTCCCAAAAACCCCATGTGCTTCATGTCCTCCCCATTAATGGATGTTATCTGCTTATCTCTACCCTTCTGATCAGATGGAAGGGCAAATGAACACCTCCCTATAAATTGCAACCAAAAACCAACCCAGAAAAAGGAAAATGGCCAAGGCTAAGAGACCAAAATTTCATCCAGGGTGTGTTTGAATGTTCATATATGCATATACAATCATGGGGTTGAAAGAAAACTGGAGTGATGATAAAATTTTTCAGAGAATTGTATTGTTTGGTTCACGGGAAAGAAGGATCTTCCTTCTAATTAGCAGGTAAGATAATTAATTGAGAATAGCTTCTTGTTATTTTTACCCTTAATTTGCTTAACAGATAATTAATTTTGCACCCTACATTGCTAAAAAATAGAAGAATGGTAGTTCTCATTTGTGAATTCATCTGGTGGTAGACTGGTAGCTGCACTTCCATTATTGAAAATATTGGACCATCTCATACTATTTAGGTCGGGGTTTAAATATGTAGGGACAATGTTGGAGTTATGTCCATTTTTATCACATTATTGCCGATCATATTTGCTATTATTATTTTTCTCTTTTTTTTTTTATCGTATTTATTATTGTTATTTTTCTCTTTTTCTCTTTTTCTTTTAACATTCTTTTCAATATGTTCATTTATTTTTTTCATAAAGCCTCTTTAATTTCAATTTTTTTCACTTTCTAACCTCTCCATATTTATTGATTTTAATCATATTTGGACACATTAAACTTAAAATGATAATTAATAATAAATAGTTAATAAAAACGTAAACATATAGTGGACAAAAATAAAAATATTATTCCATAAATAATATAATTGATGTTTTTAAATATTAATTATAATAATACATAAGTATTAAATTTAAAAATTATAATTTATTATTTAGAGATTTATTATATAACACTTTTTATATTAATATTTATTTATTTTATAAATCTTAACAAGTAAATTCTACAATACCACCCTCAGTACCATTCCGAAATTCATCCACATCCGTTGGATGAGTTTCATGCAATCGTGGCCGTCCTCATAACTTTTTGAGTATCATGGGTATTTTTAATTTTTTATTCATCTCATTTTTATATGAGCTGGCAGAAAATGATGGTACACTACTGAAAAGTAAATTTTAATTGTAGCACAGGACAAGTTATTTTTTGACATGTGAGGACAACAACTAGGGGATGAACTCAATAATGGATGTTCTCTAACCCTTCTCAGGAAGGGGAAACGACCACCTTCCTATAAATTGCAACCAAAGTCTTCAACCACAAACCAATCAAGAAAAAGGATTATGGCCATGGCCAAGAGCCCGAAATTGCATATAGCCATGTTCCCATGGTTTGCTTTCGGCCATATGATTCCTTACCTCAATCTCTCCAACGAGCTTGCTGGAAGAGGCCACAAGATCACCTTCATTTTGCCCAGAAAGGCTCAATCTAAGCTACAACACTTGAATTTTCATCCGGCTCTCATCACTTTCCATCCCCTCATCGTCCCTCATGTCGATGGCCTTCCTCCGGGGACTGAAACTGCCTCTGATATCCCCGTTTCCTTGACTTGCCTTCTCGCCACTGCCCTGGACCGCACCAGGGACCAAGTTGAAGCAGCTCTACGTACTTTGAATCCTCATCTTTTGTTCTACGATTTTGCCTATTGGGCACCTGCTTTGGCATCCCAACTAGGGATTAAGTCCATATACTACAGTGCAGTTTGTGCAGCAGCCATTGCCCACATGCCTATCCCGGCTCAACAAGGTAGCAAAGACTGCGGGCAATTGACAGATGTGCCGCCCCTGGCTACCCCTCCTCAACGGTGGTGCTCCGCCCACATGAGGCTCGGTTGATGGACTTCATGTTTGCACCATATGGAGAAGGCATCACCTTCCAGCAGCGCGTCACCACTGCCCGGGCACGCGGTGATGCAATCTCTATAAGAACATGTCAAGAAACCGAAGGACCCTTTTGTGACTACATTGGAAGCCAGTATGGAAAACCAGTGTTCCTAACTGGCCCCGTACTACCCAAACCTTCATTGGAGCCATTGGAGGATCGGTGGGCGCAGTGGCTGGGTGGGTTCAAGCCTGGTTCAGTTATATTCTGTGCATTTGGAAGCCAAAATGTCCATGAAAAGGACCAGTTCCAAGAACTACTCCTGGGGTTAGAGCTAACAGGCCTGCCATTCTTCGCAGCTGTAAAACCACCGACAGGAGCTGCCACCATTGAAGAGGCCTTACCGGAGGGGTTCCAAGAGAGGGTTGGAGGGAGGGATTGGTTCATGGAGGGTGGTGGGTGCAGCAGCCGTCAGTACTGAGCCACCCATCAGTGGGGTGTTTTGTGAGCCACTGTGGCTATGGATCAATGTGGGAGTCCTTGACCAGCGACCCTCAAATAGTGCTGGTACCGGAACTAGCTGATCAAATATTGAACAGCAGGCTATTGGCTGAAGAGCTTAAAGTTGCAGTGGAGGTTGAGAGGGAAGAAAATGGGTTGTTTTCAAAGGAAAGCTTGTGCGATGCCATTAAATCGGTGATGGATGAAAACAGTGAGGTGGGTGGTCTGGTGAAGAAGAACCATGCTAAGTGGAAGGAGGCCTTGACGAGCCAAAGCTTTTTGAGCAATTATGTTGACAATTTTGTTGGGCAATTGCAAGGACTTTTGGATCATAAATGATTTCCCCTGGAGATGGAAATGTTTTAGCATCTATCATTTTCTGTGATGCTGTTTATCTGGTCAATGAACGAAAGAGGAGAGAGATTTAAAAATGCACACCTGATACCACCTAATGAGTATTGTGCTAAAATAACTCATTCATGTCAAGAAATATAAGTTTTAACTCCCTTTCGAAACTTATATTCAAATTAGTCTCTTCTTACCACATAGAAATGACATTATAATTTTTATTTTCTTTTCAAAATTTAAGTTGAAGTCTTTCGATTATTAATTGAGACTTCATTTTTTTAACTAAACCCTTAATTAGCAATTGAGTCTTCAGTTATTTTTTTTTTAACTTTAAAATTTAATTAAAAATATTAAATTTCAAATTATTATTGAAATTAAAAATATATACTTTAATAATAATAATTTATATATTTAAAATTAAAGATCTAATATTACTTCAATAAATATAATAATAAATGTATATTTTATTTATCAATAAATTAATAATCTTAAAATAATAATGTATATGACATATAAATAAGATATAAAATTATATAATTTATTAATTTAAGATATTTAATTTTTTGTATTTTTAAGATATTAATTAATTTATATTTTGATAAATTTATTTTTATTGAAATAATAGTATATTCTTAAGTTTCCGTGTATAGATTTTTTATTATTTTAAAGCATATATTTATAATTTAACATAAAATAAAATAAAAAAATAAAGGCAACTATTTGTACACAATATATATACCTTGAATATACATTTTGAAATTAGTTAATGAAATTAATTAGAAAAAATCTACTACAAAATATAATTTTTAGTAGTTTTATCAAAGTCACACAAAATTACCCATTAAACATTTATATAGTGAAAAAAAAATCTCTCCTCCGTAATTATAGCAAGTATTACATATCATATAACTTAAATTAATAAATTATATAATTTTATATCTTAAAAATACAATAAATTAACTATTTTAAATTAATAAATTATATAATTTCATATAACTTTATTATTTTAAGATTATTAATTTATTGATAAATAAAATATTTATTTATATTATATTTATTAATTTATCTTTATTGAAGTAATATTACATTTTTAAGCTTAAATATATTAATTTTTATTATTAAAGTATGTATTTTTAATTTCGATAATAATTTATAATTTAATATTTTAAATTAAATTTTAAATTAAAACAAAAAAAATTAAAGGCTCAATTCCTAATTGAGACTTTAGTTTAAAGTCATGAAGTGTGAAGAAAGTGTAAAGATGATTTTCCAATTTTTTTATAAAAAAAAGGGAAAAAAATGTTGTAGAAAAGCATCTTTCTAAGAAATAAAGAGAGTAGTTTTTCGAATAAGAGTATGTTTGGGAATAATTTTAGAAAGTATTTTTAATATTTTTAACACTTGAATGATAAAAAATTTTAAGTATTAGAAATATTAAAAGTACTTTTTAGAATCACTACTAAACGGACTCTTAGAATATGTTTAATAGTAACTTTAAGAAATGTTTCTAACTTTTTTAATACTTAAAAGATAAAAATTTTCAAGTGTTATAAAAACTAAAAACACTTCTTAAAATCACTATCAAATACACTATAAAATACCTTCCCAATATCACCTACAAACTAAAGGTGAGGACTATAAAACTTCTGCCGATATTTTTCCTTGAAATTCAATAAAATAAAATTATAAAAAAAATATTTATAAATATTTTATATTATAAAATAAAATTGCAATATACAATGATGAAAGAAGGCCTACCACCCTCTTGTGGTAAGTGGCATGAGGTGAGGCTGTGGAATCAACTACCTTGTGATAATCATGTCACTAACAAAAAGGGAAAGAAAAAGGAAATCTAATAAAAATAATCTTAAATTTAATAAATATCTTTTAAAAGGAGAAGTTTGAAAACATGTGAAATGATTCAAAATAGAAAATTATTACTATTTTTGCTACTAAGGCCATGTTTGGTTTACAACTTTAGTTGGGAATCGGAGGAAAGTCTAATAGGTTCAAGGTAAAGGAAGAGAGTAATATATATATATATATATATATATATATATATATATATATACCCAAAAAATGTGTTGAATTTGTTTGTATATTTTCAGTCATTGGTCAATAGACCTCAGAAGCAAAGAGTGAGACTTGGTGAGTAGGCCTATCCACACAAATTATTATACCGCATGAATGCCAAACCTCTAAATTGCACCGTCTTCATTCATCAGCCATAGCCCAAGCCAAGTCACAGTGAAAAGACAGGGCAATGGCCAAGACCCCAAAATTTCATGTAGTCATGTTCCCATGGTTTGCCTTTGGCCATATAACTCCATTCCTCCATCTCTCCAACAAGCTTGCTGAGAGAAGCCACAAAATCACATTCATGCTGCCCAAAAAGGCTCAATCCCAACTACAAACCTTGAATTCTCATCCTACTTTCATCTCTTTCAATCCCCTAACCGTCCCCCAAGTTGAAGGACTTCCCCCAGGGGCCGACCACTGCTGACATCCCCATTTTCTTGAACCACCTTCTCACCATCACCATGGAGTACACTGCTGACCAAGTTGAAGCTGCCCTACGTGCCTTGAATCCTGATTTTTTATTTTTTTTATGATTTTGCATAATGGATTCCTGATTTGACATCCAAACTAGGCATTAAGTCCCTATGCTACAATACAGTTTGTGCACCAGCCATTGCCCTCATCCTTGTCCCAGCTTGCAGTTAGCAGAGACAGGCCAATCACAGCTGAGCCACCCCTGGTTACCCCTCCTCAAAGGTGGCGTTCAGCCCCCATGAAGCTCGGTTATTGCACTTCATATCAGCATCATTTGGGGAACGCCTCACCTTCCACGAGTGCATTATCACTGCCATGAAACACTGCAATGCAGTCTCTATAAGAATATGTCAAGAAATTGAAGGGACCCTTTTGTGACTATGCTGCAAGTTAGTATGCAAAGCCAGCGTTCCTAACAGGTCCAGTCTTGCCTGAGCCTTCACTGACACCATTGGAAAGGTGGGCACATTGAGATATAGTATTATTCCTAGGGAGAACATAGATAGTATAGACTTGTTAACCTAAATGCGCTTTTACTTGTTGGATCAGGTTTTGACCATCTCATCTCAAAACCAATTGGAGTCTAGTAAGGGTAGGTCAAACCTTTTATAACATTCAACATCTCCCCACGAGCCTATTATAAGAACCATTATTCAACATCATCTTAAAAGCGGCATTGTTGTACCCCAACATTAATGATAACAGAACTGCTGAATGAAGAGTCAGCAGCCCATTTATTAGAAAAAGTGGAGGAAGACCAAAGTTTCTAAACTAAAATCAGGAGAACCAGAGAAAGACTTGAAGTCAGTCTTCAAATACAAGAAATTCTAATGAATTCTAATCAACCGTGTGCTGCCGAATTCTTAGCGCATTTTTCACAACATTATAAATGAACCAAAAGTTTTCCCTCAACCTCAATCATGTTCTTGGAAGAAGAAAAAGAAAACAGATGGATACATTGATCACCTGAAATGAAATTATTTTACAGATATGAAAGAAAGCAAAGGCAAAAAGGGAAAACCAATTCAAGTACATTAAGATGATATACTGTCAAGAACTTAAATCTCAAATGAAGAAAAATACTACCAGCTGAAAAATAAAAACTATGAAAAAGCTAAGCTTATGATCCATTTGACTCAAAGATGCAATTCCTGGGAAACAAACAGGCAGTGAAGCATTTGCACTCCATAAGGGAACCAATGACCAAAAATTATGACATACAAACACAATGGAGCATTTAACGAAGGCATTTAACATATGAAGCCAGTAAATATTTATATATAGTTCCAATAAAATCAACCAAAGGAAAAACCCCAAATGGTACTTACAAGGTGCAGATTTCGACCCAGAGAGTCAAAAGCTTTGGAGGACTGTGTAGCAAGAAAAGGAAAAAATAAAGCAATGCCCTTAAATTGCTGCTCATGTAAGAAGAGGAGGAACTGGATTGAACTGAAACTCGACAAAATTGTGATTTTTTACATCTCTCAAGGGAAGTTCCACACCTAAATTCCGCAATGATAACCAAATATTGCCAAGGCAAAGACCAACCCAAGCTGTGACAACATCATATCAATCAAAAGGTTGCTTGGTCATTACTATCCACTCTATAAGAGAACAAAGGCACAAAGTCTCGAATTTACAGTGAAAAGAAACATCCTTGTCAAGATCTATAGGGACCAGTACACCATCTCTGTAGATGAATTTTAAATCAAGCTGGCGAGAAGGATTTGCTTTTGCAGACAAACTCTTGTTTAATGAGTGACAACTACATTCAATTGGCATTACTAACCTATTTCCGGAATTTTTACACTGACATATGCTCATTTCCTGACATTCAGACAATTTGCCATGATTTTCTTGTCTCATCTTTTTGTCAAATAAATTGCCGAAACTTTCAGCAGCATAATTTTTTCTAACTGCTGAAAGAAGATCAACAGATAATGATGCAACAACATCATGAACATCCTCTACCGTCCGATAGGTCCCATTCACTTCCCATTCACGAATGAGAATTTTCTGCATCAAACTATGGAGGGTATACAGGCATTCAGCACAACAACGATACAAACAAATGACCCCTGAATCAGCTGCAATATTTGTAGTTTTGATTGAAGAGACGTTGACATTGACAATAGGCTCATCAGGGATAGACTTACCATCTGGAGGTGGAATATCAGTCTCCGCCATGGATAAACCATTGAACTGGTTGCAAAACTTTCCACAGCTAGACGACTTAAGGCCACTCAATTCACCTGCACTACATAGGGAATCTTCAGAATGGACCACGGGTTCCACGAATGCAAATCCATTAGACTGTCTCCAGAGTCCAGAATCTCCCTTATTCACCATACACTTCACAGAATTTTCTGACTTGAATGATTTAGAAGTCCCATCATGCATGTTTGGAACTTTACCATCCAAAAAGTTGGCAGCCAAAGAACTCTGAAATTGCTCGACAGGGGCAGAATCAGTCAAGAAGGCTGTTTGAAGTGGAGACTTTTCTGAGATTGGAACTCCCTCCTTCAGATTAGGATCACCAGAATTGACATCTCCTTTGTGCAAATTAACACATCCAGTATTTTCAGAAGTAAATCCTTCAGGCCTTTCTTCTGGTACTTCTCCTTCATGTGAGCTTCTGTTAGAAACATTTGGTCCACATTCCTTGCTTTCGATTAGATTATCCACATCATCCCCACATGCATAGCTTGAAGATCCTACAGTACCAGGCTTAGGGTTTACCACTGTCATTTGACCGTCCACCTCTAAACTGAAACAGAAGGAATATTTGTTAGACAAAAACATGTAACTGAAGATGAACCCACAAGCATATTAATGAAAATAGTGAAATACCTCTGTAGTGTGTATACCCAGCTATTGACCATATCTTCCAAGCAAGCCACTTGTGACAAAATACGACCAAATTCATATCTATCTTTTCCAGATTGAATTTTAGCATTAATTTGATCGACCAGGAGCTCCAGAACCTTTCGAACCTCAAGGGAAACTTCTCTAAGTGATACATATGCACCTCTGTATGCTGATAAACCAACGGCAACTAGGCCCCTAACTAGACCAAATTTTTCTTTGCTTTTAGTATTGCTGGGGCTACAAGCGACAGCTACCTTTTCTAATGAGTTACTAGGACGAATAATACAAGAATTGAATGGCCAGCCTTTCCATGGTCCATTTATGTCTGCACAGGGACCATCTTTGAGTTTGGATGTGACCCAACAAAGTTCAGCAAAATGAGGATATCGAAGCATTTGATAGCCAAATGTAGATATTGCTAATAACAGGTTTGATTTCCCTTTCACAGTTCTACTGTTTGGTGGAGATGGGACCTTTGCAACAGATTCTTCAGGACACTGAGCTCTATCCTCACCTTCATTGGCCAGTACATGATCTGCACCATGATATACCATATCTTTATTACCTTGACCTGTATCACAAGCTTTGTACTCCTCGAAAACACTTGTAAGAATGTGAGTTCTATGATGAATCAACTGAACAAACTGCTGAACCAAATCCCTCGACAATTCTGTTGCTGATGAATCAATCAACGTATCACGATTGAAGTTCCCATCAACCTGCACAGAGAATTGGGGTACAGTGTGTTCTGAAGAAGCTGAACAACTGTAGTTCAATATATCAGTCTTGAAAAACTCCCTTATTCTTTTAGGCAATGCTGCATATGGCACATCTGAAGTAGCCTGTTGGTGTAAACAAAAATGCATACAAAGAATGTTAAAATCACTTTCAAAATCATGGTACTTTTGCAAAGTATGGATAGCCGATGGCAAAAGAAAAGGAAGTGCTACAATCTATAAATGACTCAAACAACATATTATAAATTGTGATTATTGGTTAGCTCATATGACAGACCAAAACAGTGTGGCACCAGCAGGATGACATAAATGACATAGAAGAGCAAGGTTAGTAAAGGATAGAACTCTTAAGCACCATATATTAATATCATTTGTCTGTCATTGTTATACATAAAAAGTAATATATTTCTCTTCCAAAGTAGTGCTTGATCCATAGGCCCATACTAGGGTACAAATTTTACCAGCTAAGAGAGGCAAAATCCAATTCTTACCAGAATCATCAAAGACGTGGACACACACATGGAATCCACCTGCTCAATGAACGACCTCCATGCATGTGAAGCTCTCTGCAAAACATCTTCAGGCACTCCTGTCTCAGCAGATTTGCATGCCCTTGGACCGGATACATTTTCCTTTTCAACAACTTGACTGTTTGTTATACAGAATTCTTCCTCAGATGATTGATGGTCTGTTGAAGAGGAACACTCTTCATCATCTTGATCAGATGTCTCTATAGCCCACAAATCAATTCTAGGCAAGAATAGCATGCATGAACCCACACTAGTGCATTTCACTGCCATAAGAATAGTTAATTATCAGGATTCTTTCAAAATCAATTCTTAATTCTTGCAATACAAACATTGCTACAAGAATTTCCTTGTTCAAGCATGTTTTGGGGGTTGTGTCTCAGCTTGTACAAGTCAATATTACTGGATGAAAGATTATCAATTAAGAACCACAATCACAGAGAAGTTCTTGAGCTACAAAAGTTCTATTAGGACTTCATAGTGGTTCCTCCCTACATTTGCCCCCTTGCTAAAGCCATCCACAAAATACCTTTTAAGATTAGGTGATAATTAATATGCAGTTGCTTCACATAGATTGTATAATACACGAGCATTATCAATGTAACTTGATTAATACCGATACTAGAAATGAGACAACAAGAAAATGAAGGCATGCATACGTAATTTGATTAATACTGACACTAGAAATGAGACAACGAGAAAATGAAGGCATGTATACCATCATCAAGACCAGATGAACTATAGACAAAACAAGATAGGAGAAATGTGAGAGAAAGGAACATTAGGAAAAAATGGTACCCAGAATCAAGTATCTAAAGGAAGAAAGAAACTAAACCCAACAAATTGACAAATTAATTTTTCAAGAAACAACACATTGTAAGCAACCAAATAAAAGAAAATTTACATAAAAATGTATGTTGAAGATTGTTACAAACAACCAAAGATACAACTTAATAAGGAAAGATTCCTGAAATAAAATCCAGGACACCAAGTAAGTTAGCTGCTCAACAAAAATTAGGGAAGAGACAACATCTTCTAGTCAAGAATCAATGTGAAAGAGAGAGACATAGAGAGCCAAAACTACAACTGAACAAGTAAAGATTCCTAAAGTAAAATCTAAAAGACCAACACAATCAGCAGTCCAATAGAAACTAGAAAGAGAAAATGACAAGGAAGAGCCCCTTAGGGTTTATCAACGAAATGAAGTCTGGCTATTTTGAATAATTTTACAAATTTGTTTACTTGGAGTCGATCAGTGGTAGGTAGTAACTTGACTCGTACTTAGAATTTATAAGTAGTAACTTGACTCATTCTTAGAATTTAGAAAGTCCCTTTTCTTTGAAACTTCTTATTTTAATAAACCCTCATACGTGCAAACTTACCCTTTTTTTTATAACCGAGGAACCTTCCATGGCCAAGCCCTTAGGACTCTCCATGGGGATCCAAATCTCGAGGTGCTGACCGCCTTGCAACAACCAACACCAGGTAAATTCAGGGTATCATCAGTAGCAGGATTCGAACCCAAGACCATGTGCCACTTACTGGGACCACACTTCCCAATGTTCGTTGTAACCAACCAAGCTACCCTGGCGGGTTACAAACTTTCCCTTTTCTAAAAGTTTCTATTTTCTAAAAATTGTTTATTTTTTAAAAAGCCTCTATTATCTATAAACTGTCTAATTTCCAAAAATTCTATACTTTTTTAAGAATAGTTTTTTTATAGGCTATACTTTTTTAGGAACATCCATTCCTTCAAAAGTTTTATTCTCAAAGATTTTTATTTTCTTTTAATTTGTATTTCTGTTTAGTTTGTTGTGGGGGGCGTATATTCTATCCCTTCTTTATCTTCTCTTTACTTGTTGTAAACTATATATTTTTTCCCTGCTGCCATAACCTTAGTTCCCCGTCCCTCTCCTTAAAATCCTAAAAGAAAGAAGCCCAAGCCCACCTTGTTTGTTCATAGGCAACCATCTTAAGGCTGTCCTCTATTAGGAAATGCATGATACTCAAGAACCAATGAGAGAGAGAGAATCATTATCCTAACAAGTTGAAGAAGTCACACCAATTAATCTGATTGCATTTGGCTAGAACTCACAACTATAGTTTGCAGACTGCAATTGGGAATTAAACTAGGAAAATGAATGCCCATGCTGCTTGAATAGAAAAGAAGACGACAAAGGAGTACTAAATTAAAAGCATATTAGGAATTAGAGGCATTGCTAGATGATAAGTTTATGGAGTTTGAAGGTTGAACTACACATTCTCTGCAAATTTACACAATAAAACACAAGATAAAGAAAGGGGAACATACTCAATATTCTTGTTAGCCCTTCTAGTACATCTCCGCGTCCTTCCTGTGAAATTGTAGCCAAATCAACCTTTTGAATTTCAACATTCCCAACAAAACAGTGGAGAATACAAGAAGCAAGATGCCTCTGGCCTGACCGGGGACTCCCAGCAATCAATATGCGAAATCCTGATTTCTTTCCTGATGTATACGAAATATTTTGCAACAAAGTAGTGTGAATTCCATTGTGGTATGCCCTCGAAGGGTCAAACCTCACCCTGTCTTCATCAGTATCATCATTTAAAGCATCAGAAAATGGAAAACCAGCCTCTCCAATTAAAATGCCAAGACATGACAGGTTCCTTTCTATCTCCTTTATAACATCTGCCTTTTGAAGCAAATCATTAACTTGGGCCCACCAATGATCATTAGGCATTTTCTTCTTCCTCAAAGCACCAACAATGACATTTTTAATCATTTTTGCAGCTTTGTAAAGAAGAGGAGGTAAATAGAGGCATTCATCAAGATACAGGGAAACAAGCAGGCTGGATAGTGGTCGAAGTAGACAAGATATAAGATGGGTGGGAAGTGGAGAGGATACTACTTCATTTGCAGACATACCTGCTTCTCTACGAGAGCAGGGGGGTGGAGCACATGAAAGAGCCTCCAACCAATCCCTCTCCTCCACTGCAAAGGAGGGAAGGGGATAGCGATTACCATCAGGAGCTTTCTCTCCAGCATGAGACACAAGTTCTTGAAAGGGGCAGTTCCTCTTCAAAGCAATAATGGCTGCTTGAGTACAAAGAGCCTGCAGATCAGCCCCAGCAAAGCCTGCAGTTTTTCTTGCAATCCAATTAAGCAAGGGTCCGGTAACTGGTTTAGGCCATCTTTGTGTGTGCAGTGAGAGAATAGAAATTCTATCCTTGACTGATGGCAGAGGAAAATAGATCTCCCTATCAAATCTTCCAGGCCGTCTTAAAGCTGGATCAACAGCCTCAGGACGATTTGTTGCACCGATTACTACAACTGAACCTCGAGATTTTAAACCATCCAATAGAGCAAGCAAAGTGGACACAACTGAACTATGTGTCTGATCTTGCTGCCTTGTACGACAAGGTGCCAATCCATCTATCTCATCAAAGAATATGATAGAAGGTTGAGATCTCTCAGCAACCTGAAACAAGAGTCTCAGCTGGCGCTCAGCATCACCAACATACTTTCCTAAACAATCTGCACCTTTCCGTGCGAAGTATGCTATCCTCTTATCACCACGAGCACATGATCCAATTAATGCCCGCACTACCAGAGTTTTGCCCGTTCCAGGGTAACCATGCAAAAGAACACCTCTAGGAGGTGTAAGCCCCAGATTATTAAAGAACTCAGGATACAGTAAGGGTAAGATGACAACCTCCTTCAAGCACCGGATGACATCTTGAAGCCCAGCAACAGACTCCCAACCCTGAAATAGTTTCTCACCTTCAGAGCCCGGGCCTCCAATATACACAGGTGCAATTCTCAATATATCTCGATGGAGCCTCTTGCTCTCCCGTTTCAAGAACTCTTCATCCTCACCACAGTGTTCCAACCACTTTTCTTCTGCTTCAAGATCTTTCCGGCAAGCATCATTTGACACCTTCCTTATTTCCAATTTCATTTTCTTTGCTTTCATTTTCTTTATCTGTTGCAAATATTGATTGCCATGAGGTTGGAAGAGATGCCGATGATCTGTGCAGGCTATAAGAAATTTGCGATGATCAAAAATGCAACCATTAGCTCGTGCACAAGGCTGCAACAAAAAACAATTATATAAGCCAAAAAACGATGAAGCTAAAAATAATATGTGTCAGAAAAATCCATTTGAAATTTAACATAAAGATGACTGCCTTCTATAAAACAAAAGGAAATAAGGAAAAAGGGGATGACTTCTTGTTGAATGATCATCAACTAACTAACCAAGTGGTAAGTTTTTGGGCACCGATCAACACGACATCCAATAGTTGCACCTGGCCTCCCACAGCGACTGCATTTCAATGCTCTTCCTCTGCAGAGTGCGGCCCTAACATTCTTCAAGCATCCCAAACCAGCAAAATAAACCTGCAAATATCATAATGAATGGAGATTAACCGTAACATGATATTTGAATGAAAAGAAGAGAAGAATAACAAAAACTGTGACTTCCAGCATTCAATATGCATAGATAATAAGTTAGAAAAATGGAATGCATGTTTGATAATACGTAAAGATTTTTTTTTTTTTTTTTTGATAGGCATGTGGTAATATGTAAAGATAAAAGTTGCCGAAAAACAAACACTAAAGATTGCCACTGACTTCCTATTAACATGTTCTATCATATAGCAAGACTTGAAAGCCCTGATATAAACTTATATAAACACATAGCATCAGGAAAAATCCATGCATTGAAAAAAACAAGCATTAAGATGACCCAGAACACAGGGCTGGCCAACCCAAACCTGAAGTAATATTGCTAACTAGCCAATGTCCTCTTTAAAAAAAAAATCCAACTAAGAGCATATCAATGAAAAAAGAATACAAACAAAGGTAAAAATAAAAATAAAAAGGCATTCAGATAATAAAGCCTTATGAAGTCTGGCTTGAAGGAAAATAACAGGAAATATTAGTCTCTGTCTAATAAATAGAATGAATTTCATGGCAAAAGTCTCCAATCTACCTATCACTCGAACTGGATTCTAAACTATACTATTCAGTGTCCTTTCCTTGATTGCACCTTGAATCCTAGTTCTAGAAGTAAGAGAAAAAGGAAAAAAAATATTTTAAAAAAAGTGCAAATTCCATCATATATATATATATATATATATAGATAGATAGATAGATAGATAGATAGCAATGCAAAAGCTCAACTCATAAATTTGCAAGCCATAAATGTCTATGCAAGTAATTGGGCCCACGTCAACCTTTTTTCCTCATAAATTGATTAACATAAGTCAACTTGAGAAGTTTTTGTTTTTTACCAGAAACAAAAGATATATTAATTATGAAAGAAGTACAATAGAAGAATGAGACGTCCTCCCCACAAATACAAAATACTGATCAAAGTAAGACTAAACACCTCCACTATACAAGGAGAATTGTACAACCTCCACTTTATGAGGAAAACTGTACACAAAGGAGGTATAGACTGCTTAAGGATAATTGTCAACTTGAACAGTTTTTTTTTTTTTTTAGTAAACAACAAAAGCATGTATTAAGAAATGCAAAAAAGAGAGGGTGCACCCTATGTATACAGGCAGTATACACAATACATGCCAAATCAAGAACCAAACAAATACATGGTTAGCCTTAAAAAACAAGGCAAAGCTAACCACAAGAAAGAGCATCTAAGAAATTCAAAATAGAGGGGTTCTCCATTTCCAATAAATCTTGGGACCACTCTAAACTTGAGCAGTTTTGAACTTAAGGTTTATGACCTTTCCCCCTATTTGGCATTAATTGGGTTTATGACCTCCACTTTATGAGGAAAACTGTACACAAAGGAGGTATAGACTGCTTAAGGATAATTGTCAACTTGAACAGTTTTTTTTTTTTTTTTAGTAAACAACAAAAGCATGTATTAAGAAATGCAAAAAAGAGAGGGTGCACCCTATGTATACAGGCAGTATACACAATACATGCCAAATCAAGAACCAAACAAATACATGGTTAGCCTTAAAAAACAAGGCAAAGCTAACCACAAGAAAGAGCATCTAAGAAATTCAAAATAGAGGGGTTCTCCATTTCCAATGAATCTTGGGACCACTCTAAACTTGAGCAGTTTTGAACTTAAGGTTTATGACCTTTCCCCCTATTTGGCATTAATTGGGCTCTAAAGAGCACAGAAAAAAAAAAAAAAAGACACTACCAAGTTGGTATAGAAACTTTGATATCCTTGTTTGCACAGTCAGCAAGATCCTCAAAAGGTTAGGAGAACTGCATTTTTTAGATTTTCATTGCTAACATATATTGCTTCAAGGGTTCATATTTAACATTTGTGTAGCTTTCATTTTCAATTTTTAGTAACTTGTGTAGCACTTGTGTGCTTGGCTTACACTCTTTCTTGGCATTTGTTTGATATTCTCCTAGTTTATGAAGAAATAACCATATTTGAGGCATTGTCTAATCATAGTGTTTTGAGTCTTAAGATAAAATTCTTGCTTTGTGTCTCTACTAGTCCCAAAAAAGCTATGCTTCTCTAGTAGACATACAAGATTTTGGTGGGATAGATGGGCATGAGGGTTTAAGTTAAAAGATGCATCCCTAGGCTTTTTGGAATAGCCTCCTCCAAAAATGCTACAGTTGTAGATTTATAGGATGGAGAAAGAGGTGGAGATAGCCATTGGAAAGTTCAATTTAGAAGACCCTTCCAAGATGGGAAGATAGAGGAGG
The DNA here is from genome assembly GCF_004353265.1 of Vitis riparia. Classification (NCBI taxonomy): domain Eukaryota; kingdom Viridiplantae; phylum Streptophyta; class Magnoliopsida; order Vitales; family Vitaceae; genus Vitis; species Vitis riparia. The sequence continues at coordinate 2,682,443 of NC_048449.1, forward strand.
TGACCCAATTTCTAGAGCTTATTTACCCTTTGAAAGTGTAAGAAGGAAAGGACAATTTACTTTGGAAAGACGATAGGAAGGGAAATTTTAGTGTCAATTTGTACTACAAATCCCCAACTGTTGAGAGCAATTTAGTAGTCCCAATCAAAGAAATCTGGGGATCCCAAGCTCCCCTTTGAACGTGTTTTTTTCACATGGGAAGCTATTTAGGGGAATGTCTTAATTTTAGATATGTTAATTGTTGAATATGATGTATTTATAGTGTATAACCTTTCCTTGTTAATATAGGACACATATATGGTAGGACACATGTATGGTAGTTAGGACTCTTAGCCTTGTATATATATATATTTCTCAATTGTAAGTAGATCATTCACATTAATGAGAATCAAGGTCTTTCTTCTTCCTCTCTCTCTCAACATGGTATCAGAGCCAAGGAAGAAAACCTAATTCTTTCCTGTTTCCCGTGTCATCAACTCCGGGAAACCTTCCGGTAACCGTGTTTCATTCCGGTCACCTTCCCCATCTCCCAATACTTTCCGGTCATTCGGATCGTCGACAGAAACCACTCACCGCCGGCGAACTTTTCCGGCGAACTTTCCGGCGAACTTTTCCGGCGACGTCTTTTTCCGACACCGACCATACCAGAAGGAGCGCCTGGAGGAGATCTCCACCTTTTGTGAAGGCACCGGCACCAAAAGAGCCTCCACGCGCCGTCCACGCGCAGCTTTCAGGCCGGCGGCTGCATCTCACGCGCCGGCGCGTGAGGGCGCGTGAGGACTTCTCCGGCGACGCGCCTCCTCCTCCAGCTTCGCCTGACGCCGACCAGCCTCCCTACCTCCCTGGTTCTCCCATCCGAGCCCTGCACGTACCTCTTTTGGGGATTTTTGTCTCCGTCGGCCCTCCAAACAGTCTTTCCGGCGAAGGTCCGACTACTTTTTCTCCACTCCAATCCCTGCACGTGCCTTGGGAAGTGTTCTTCTCCCTTTTTCGGTGGTGCCACGCCGCAATCTGAAGCCGTATTAGGGCTCTCTTCAATCCAAACATACTTCATTCTCCAGATAAGTAGATATGACTACTAAAAATTCCATTTTTTCCGCTGTTATATCTGGATCTCCTATGATTACTTCGGAGAAATTGGTTGGCAATGACAATTATCTTTCCTGGTCTGCCTCTGTTGAACTTTGGTTTATGGGTCAAGGATATGAGGATCACTTGATTACACAGGAGGCAGATATCCCTGAGGTTGACCGTGTACAGTGGAGGAAGATAGATGCACAGTTATGTAGTGTATTATGGCAATCGGTTGATCCCAAGATTCTTCTTCATCTTCGGGCCTACAAAACTTGTTTTAAATTTTGGACTCAGGCCAAAGGATTATATACGAATGATATCCAGCGTCTTTATAAGGTGGCTTCTGCTATTGTCCATCTCAGCCAACAGGACTTGGATCTATCTACTTATATTGGCCAGATTGCCTCTCTTAAGGAGGAGTTCTTGACTGTGATGCCTCTTACTCCTGATGTTGGGGCTCAACAAACACAGCTTGACCAGTTCTTCATGGTTCTTACTCTTATTGGCCTCCGTCCGGATCTTGAGCCTGTCCGCGATCAGATTCTTGGTAGTTCATCAGTTCCGTCCTTGGATGATGTGTTTGCTCGCCTCCTCCGTATCTCCTCCACTCAGACTTTGCCATCTGATAGCACTTCAGATTCTTCTGTGTTAGTTTCTCAAACTAGCTCTCGAGGAGGCCGCAGTGGTACCCGAGGTAGAGGTCAACGTCCTCATTGCACCTATTGCAATAAACTTGGCCACACTCGCGATCGTTGCTATCAGTTACATGGAAGACCTCCTCGCACTGCCCATGTGGCCCAGTCCTCTGATTCTCCGCTGCCTCAGCCTCCGAGCTCTTCCGCATCTCAGGCTTCTGTTGCCTCTGTTGCCCAGCCTGGTAATGCCTCTGCCTGCCTTACCCACACATCTTCTCTTGGACCCTGGATTCTAGATTCTGGAGCTTCTGATCACTTATCTGGTAATAAGGATCTTTTCTCCTCTATTACTACTACCTCTGCTTTACCTACTGTTACCTTAGCTAATGGTTCTCAAACTGTGGCTAAAGGTATTGGTTTGGCCCTTCCTCTACCTTCTCTACCTCTCACTTCTGTCCTTTATACTCCTGAATGTCCTTTTAATCTTATTTCCATCAGTAAAATCACTCGTACTCTTAATTGCTCTATTACCTTTTCTGATAAATTTGTGACCTTGCAGGACCGGAGTACGGGGAAGACGATTGGCATAGGACGTGAGTCTCAAGGCCTCTATCACCTCACCTCGGATTCATCTCCTGCAGTTTGCATTTCCACTGATGCTCCTCTCCTCATCCACAATCGTCTGGGCCACCCTAGTCTCTCCAAGTTCCAGAAGATGGTCCCTCGTTTTTCCACTTTATCGTCGCTTCCGTGTGAGTCATGTCAGCTTGGGAAACATACTCGTGTCTCGTTCCCAAAGCGTTTGAATAATCGGGCAAAGTCTCCTTTTGAGCTTGTCCACACTGATGTTTGGGGTCCTTGTCGGACTGCGTCTACTTTAGGATTTCAGTATTTTGTCACTTTCATTGATGACTATTCTCGATGTACTTGGTTATTTTTAATGAAAAATCGAGCTGAGTTATTCTCTATTTTCCAGAAATTTTATGCTGAAATCCAAACCCAGTTCAATATTTCTATTCGTGTGTTACGCAGTGACAATGCCAGGGAATATTTTTCAGCACCATTTACTTCGTTTATGTCCCATCATGGGATTCTTCATCAGTCTTCTTGTGCTCATACTCCTCAACAAAATGGGGTAGCTGAACGCAAGAATCGACATCTTGTTGAGACAGCTCGTACTCTCCTCCTCCATAGTAATGTTCCTTTTCGTTTTTGGGGGACGCTGTTCTTACCGCTTGTTATTTGATTAATCGTATGCCCTCTTCTGTCTTACATGATCAGATTCCTCACTCCCTTCTCTTCCCTGACCAACCACTTTATTTCCTTCCTCCTCGTGTCTTTGGTTGTACTTGCTTTGTTCATATTCTCACTCCTGGACAGGACAAGCTTTCCGCCAAAGCCATGAAGTGTCTCTTCTTGGGATACTCCAGACTTCAGAAGGGTTATCGTTGTTATTCCCTTGAGACTCATCGATACTTTATCTCCGCTGATGTCACCTTCTTTGAGGACTCACCATTCTTTTCCACCACTTCTGAGTCTCTTCCTGTTTCTGAAGTCTTGCCTATTCCCATTGTCTCCCCACCTGATGCTATGCCTCCTCGACCACTTCAGGTTTATCATCGTCGCCCTCGTGTTGTTGCTCCTCTCCCTTTTGCTGAGGCTCCTGCTGACTCACTTCCTATCCCTTCGGCTTCACCTACCCCGGTTCTGCCTTCTCCTAATGACTTACCCATTGCTGTTCGGAAAGGTACTCGCTCTACTCGTAATCCTCATCCTATTTACAATTTTTTGAGTTATCATCGATTATCTTCACCCTATTCTGCTTTTGTTTCTGCTATATCCTCTGTTTCTCTTCCAAAGAGCACCCATGAAGCTCTTTCCCATCCAGGCTGGCGACAGGCAATGGTGGATGAAATGGCTGCTCTGCACTCTAATGGCACTTGGGACCTTGTTGTTTTACCCTCGGGTAAATCTACCGTTGGCTGTCGTTGGGTCTACGCAGTTAAGGTTGGTCCTGATGGTCAGGTTGATCGCCTTAAGGCCCGCTTAGTTGCTAAAGGCTATACTCAGGTTTATGGTTCTGATTATGGTGACACATTCTCTCCTGTTGCCAAGATTGCTTCTGTCCGTCTGCTTCTCTCTATGGCTGCCATGTGTTCTTGGCCTCTTTATCAATTGGATATTAAAAATGCCTTCCTTCATGGTGATCTTGCCGAGGAGGTTTATATGGAGCAACCTCCTGGTTTTGTTGCTCAGGGGGAGTCTGGTTTAGTATGCAGGTTACGCCGTTCTCTATATGGCTTGAAACAATCTCCTCGAGCATGGTTTGGCCGTTTTAGTTCTGTTGTTCAAGAGTTTGGCATGCTTCGCAGTACAGCAGACCATTCAGTTTTCTATCATCATAACTCTTTGGGGCAGTGTATTTATCTGGTTGTTTATGTGGACGACATCGTCATTACAGGCAGTGATCAGGATGGTATTCAGAAACTAAAGCAACACCTTTTTACCCACTTTCAGACCAAAGACTTGGGGAAACTCAAGTATTTCTTGGGAATTGAGATAGCTCAATCCAGTTCTGCTGTGGTCCTTTCCCAAAGGAAGTATGCTTTAGACATTTTGGAAGAAACCGGTATGTTAGACTGTAAACCGGTAGACACACCTATGGATCCGAATGTCAAACTTGTACCAGGACAGGGGGAGCCTTTAGGAGACCCCGGGAGATATCGACGGCTTGTAGGTAAATTGAACTATCTCACCATTACTCGTCCAGACATTTCTTTTCCTGTGAGTGTTGTTAGTCAATTCCTACAGTCACCATGTGATAGCCATTGGGATGCTGTAATCCGCATTCTTCGATATATCAAAAGTACACCAGGCCAAGGTGTGTTGTACGAGAACAGAGGTCATACTCAGGTTGTTGGTTACACAGATGCAGATTGGGCTGGCTCACCCACAGATAGACGTTCCACTTCAGGGTACTGTGTTTTTATTGGAGGTAATCTAATATCTTGGAAGAGTAAGAAACAAGATGTAGTGGCCAGATCTAGCGCTGAAGCCGAGTATCGAGCTATGGCTTTGGCAACATGTGAACTCATATGGTTGAGACATCTTCTTCGAGAGTTGAGATTTGGAAAGGATGAACAGATGAAACTCATATGTGATAACCAGGCCGCATTACATATTGCATCCAATCCAGTCTTTCATGAAAGGACCAAACATATTGAAGTTGACTGTCATTTCATTAGAGAGAAGATCGCATCAGGATGTGTTGCTACAAGTTTTGTTAATTCAAATGATCAACTAGCTGACATCTTCACTAAATCTCTCAGAGGTCCTAGGATTAAATATATTTGTAACAAGCTTGGTGCATATGACGTATATGCTCCAGCTTGAGGGGGAGTGTTGAATATGATGTATTTATAGTGTATAACCTTTCCTTGTTAATATAGGACACATATATGGTAGGACACATGTATGGTAGTTAGGACTCTTAGCCTTGTATATATATATATTTCTCAATTGTAAGTAGATCATTCACATTAATGAGAATCAAGGTCTTTCTTCTTCCTCTCTCTCTCAACATTAATGAACAAGGGGATGATCCATGGTCAATAGATGCAACCTTTGTAAAGTTAATGAAAAATTAGTTGATCACATCTTGATTCATTGTGATAAGACAAAAGTGTCATGTGTCAACGGTCTTTGGCTTGAAATGGGAATTCTGGTTTCAGTGAGAAACCTCCTCCTTGAATGGAAATTTAAGGGGCTAGACAAGAAGAGAAGCATTGTTTTATGCATGGCTTTGATTTGCTTATTTTGGGGAATTTGGAAAGAGCATGATCGAAGGACTCTTGATGATTTAGATCAAAGATTGAAGGAGTTGTTCATTAAATCACTATTAGAGTGGTCCCATGTTTCATTTGAAGGAGTTGTATATCTTTGATGCTTGTATTGTGATGTTTTGTGTATACTATCTATATACAAAGAGTGTGCCCCCTCTTTTTTGCGCTTCTTAGTACATACCTTTGTTTTTTTTTTTTTTTTGATAAATAAAGGATATGCATTAAAAAGGCAAAACGCCGCAAAGCATACAGGAAGTATACAAGGCAACTTATGCCTCAAAAAAACAAAGACAAAGAATCACCTCCCTCTAAGTGGAAGCTATCCACTCTAAAAAGCCTATAAGGGAGAACGCCTCCTCACCTACATACAATTTGGCCCAACTCCACAAATTACAAACAAAAAAATTCTTTAACTTTTGAACATTCAATATCCCCCCCCCCTAAAAGCTAATCTATTCCTCTCCTTCCACACCATCCAAAAGACATACCTTTTTTGTCTATTAGTAAAAAAAAAGTCCCAAATAAGCTACTTAGAAACAATCAATTTATAAAGGTATATCGAGCCTTCAACTCAAGTGAAAGAGAGACCATCATATTTTCTTAATTGGGAATCAAATATATAGATACAAAATGAAATTATTAAAGTGCAAGAAGGAAAACCCCTATATCTTATGTATTAAAATGGAGATTTGAAAGTAAGCAACCATTAATACAATTTTTGCCATAAATTTGTTTGCATGTGTTGCATTGACACAATTTCCACCTCAAACCCACTTGCATGTGTTTGATTCCACACAAGTATGTGACATCATAAAGCTATATCACAATGCTCGAACAAAATTAATCTTTGATCAACAAGAGACATGTATTACAAATTGTGTTGATTCCATATCCGGTCAACCAAGTGAAACCCATTAACTGATGGAACTTGATCATTCTCCTGATACAATTCCACAAAAGTGGAGCCATGCATTTTTCACTTAGAGGCCAAATTTTAGGTATATGCGTGCACATGTACAGTTTGGTATCTAGGTTAGAACATATCCTCTGGGGTTTCGGGGGTTAGGCCACTGCAGCCTACTTCAGGTCAGCAGGAGCTAGCTCTGTTATTTAAGCAAAGGTTTTTCCTCTCTTTACAGGTTTAAGGGGATCAGTGGGTTTGGACTTGACCTAGGCTCTGATTTCTCTTGGATGGAAAAAGGAGATATAATTCTTGGAGATGCTACTTGAAAAGAGGTACTGGCAGCCCGATATGGATTACTAGATCCACATGTGAAGCACATTTTTGGGCAAGAAAAGTAGCCTCAGGACAACTCTCAATAGAGGTGTTGTGTGAAGGGCAGCCCCTTTTATGTTTGATAGAGACCATTGGAAGAAAGAATGTGCAAATATTTGCCGTGGAGGACCAAGGAGATGAAATCTCTCAAGGTCAAGCACCTTTTCATTCTGATAGGCAAGTAAAGATATTATTAACCTGTGGTCTTGAAAAATTCTTTTGTATGTAACCTGTAATCTGTAGATTTGAGCCCTTTTTCGCTTGTAAGCTTCATTGATTGGTTGGGTTCTAAGTAAGGACAGGTGATGTTTTTTGTTTTATCCCTCCCCCTCTAGTTTGAGCCTTTTGGCTTCTTTTATATACTTCCTATATACTCTGAGGTCATTGTTTTTGGTGTCCCCTACTTTTCTTTACCTATCGAAAAAAAAAATTATTAAAAAGAGTTCCAAACCAAAAAAGTGGGCACACCACCAGCTGGAGCACCTGCAGCTTTCCCATTGCGGCGGGTGATTTGGGAACCAAGGAGAAACTCTTTGATTGATTGTCTTGATATTTGGTATTGTCCCAGATAGTGGTTTTTTTCTGTTGCATATCGTTCTTTCTTTATTTTTCTAACCATTGCATACCCTCCGTGCAATCAGGTAGCACCCTCTTAGGCACTTCTTTTGATAGACAACTAAACGTTTGAATTAGTATGTACCTAATAAACAGGGGCAAACCAAATATGCAGGAAGTATACAGGGACAGGGAGTACCAAATAAACAAAATAGAAGTAATAATTGGGACTCCTCATGCCTTATGCATACCAGGCTGACCCCATCCTTCACCTGCGGTCCATACCCCGTGTGTAGAAAGACAAATAAATAGTTATGGATTATAGATTAATAGATGAGGGAAGAAATGGTAGGAGAGACTCAAACTAGAGACTTCTAGTTAACCACATTCTAATACCATGTTGTAGAAGAAAGAAAGAAGATAGAAAAGAAGAAGAGAATGACAGGAAAAAGAAGAGATCATAAAAATCATTAGTGACCTCATAGATTTATAGTTATAGGTCTTAATAAAAAAATCGATAAAGTACCTTAGTAAGCATACTAAGAAGCATAATAAATAAAACACTAAAAACAATTATGAGGAGTTTGATGCCCCTAAATGATAGCATCTACTTTATCAGTGAAAATTGCAAAGTAACAGTTCGATAAAGTTAAAATAAAGGCACCAAAAGACAAAGAACAAGATGAGAGAAACATAAACAATCACCACCACCACCCCCTCTCGTATTTGGGGAGGAACCAATCAATAAAGTCTATTACAGACAGTGATGCCTTAATTAAACCCACTCTAATCCGTTTCAAAAGCCATACATAAAAGAGGTTTTAAAAACATGTGAAGTATTACATTGAGGTGTTCTAAAGAATACTTCGCAAATAAAGGGTAAATATATAAGAATTCACCCTCAGCACCCATACTCAACCCTTGGACGTCCATATTTGGTCAATTCTTGGAAACAATATCAACTAAATCATAAACAGGACACTAATATTTGGTCACTTCATACCCAGTAATTATCAACAACCAATGAAATGGAATAACACCACTGTACAATTTTTTTTTTTTTTAATCTATAAATGAGTAGAGCAATCACCTACAGTCAATTGCAACCAAATGAAGAAAACCACAAAAAGATGTGCATATGATCAACAATTTTTGTGTGTTGTTACATAAGAATAGCAAGATCTGTTATTTGCATTTAATACCCACTAAAATGAACTAAAATAATGGGTCAATGAACCACACCTCAGGACTCCAAACAGCACAGTGTTGATGAATCCAGATCCCAGCAATACCATAACGATCATTTATAGGACCCAAAAGACGTCCAAGCCAGCTAGGTTCATCACCAAATCCATCCCATGGGTCATAGTTAGGCTCATCAGAAGCTGAAGAACCACTACATGCCTCATTTTCACTCTCACCAATATCCTGGACTACTCTCTTCGGAGGTTTACCATCAGTTCCTCCACCACAAAGACCACATCGCCTCCCCTCTTTTATCCGAGGTTTGCCAAGAGTGTATGCCAAAGCTTTATTGGACTTATCAACCCCCATGGAATTCTCAGGTTCCACAGGTTTTTCATCAGGATTGTCCAAACAAGCATCCTGGCCATCATGGTCCACTACATCTTCCACTTGGCTTGCAGCAACTCCAACTTCTAAAACATCTCTTTCATTTTCTCCTTCATTCACACACTCTGAATGTTCCATCTGCTTATCATTCTGTTCAATAGTTTCCACATTGTCATTACCAGATAAACCATTTTGGTTTTCACTCTTTTCTTTCTCCAATAAATCTGCGGTTTCACCATCCACGGCTTCAACCTCGTTTCCACCATCCACTGCTTCAACCTCATTTCCAATTGCTTCAATCTCGTTTTCACCATCCACTGCTTCAACCTCGTTTCCAACTGCTCCAACCCCTGCTTCAACCTCGTTTCCAACTGCTTCAACCTCGTTTCCACCATCTACTGCTTCAACCTCGTTTCCACCGTCCATTTCACTGTTCAAAACCAAAAAATCCCGCTCTCCCTTATCCACTAACATCTCCACTTCAACCCTCTCATCCTCAACCCCTTTATTACTGTGCAAATCAATCTCTTCTTCACTGTTCCCCAAAATATTGGAAGCCTTAATCCTCCCAGGCCTCTTCGACCTCACAACTGTGGATTTTCCCCCATCCAATTCTCTCTCTACCATAGTCCCTTCTTCCCGACACCCATCCATATCCCTGAAAAGCTTCCTCTTCCCACTCGCTGATGCCTCTTTATCCTTCTCCACAAAACGCACCCTTTTAGTTTTAGCCCTAGATCTCAACCTCGATTTCCAAACCTCTCCTTCTTTCAATTCCCCTGAATCCTCGCCTGGAGATGAACAACTCCTCACCACCGCCTTCCCTTTCTCCCTCCTCTTACTGAAACTCTCCCCATTCCAGTCGATCCTCCGCCGCTTTTTCGATGGCGGCGGCGAGGAATCAAGCAAAACAGGAGCACGGCGGACCCTCGAACTCCGCCGCAGCTCTGAATCAACGCCCGCCGACCCCGCCCCACCATTGCCCTCATTTGATTCGCCAGCAACGCCGCGGTTCCGATTATAGGTTTTCTCGCATATGGCGTCGAGTTTTTTGTGCTTCGTTCGAGTTCGAGAGTTCGAACGATGATTTTTCACTCGCTTCGATGAAGAAACCGATCCCGACGACAATCGCATGACAAGAACCAAAGGTATAAATGTGTATATATAGCTAGAATGAGCAAATGGATGTTGATTTATCGAGTTTTTTCTGTTCAATTGGGTGTTCGATTCGAGTGCACATATGCAGAAAAAACTGACCTCGTGATTGATTGATCGAAGAGAGAGATTCTGGGGAAACGAAACCAAACCCTAGAAAATTTGATTGATCAAACTTCTACAGCGACCTACCGCTCAGCTTCCGAGGCCTTTGGGTGCCCATTAACAATAGGGTAAGGGAGTGTTTGGCTAAGAGGAAATATTTTCTTTTCTTGTTCTCTACTTTCTCTTAACTTTCTCGCTGTTGCTGTTACTAATATGAAGACTCCTAGGGCGGAATGGTAGAGAAGAGGCTCACTCTGAACATTATTGGTCTTAACACCACGCGCTCCAAACACACGTGGAATTATTTTTACATCAAATATGAGCTGCTAATCTATTCCATTGGTTTTGCTCCTCCGAAAATAGATGACACGCGCCTAAGGAGGGAGTGGGGTGGGCTATGGATTAATGGGATTTGTGATTTTTCTTGCATTTTCCCACCAAATGTTACCGCCAAATATAGTTGTGGATGACACAATGGCATTAGGGTTATGGGCATTGAAGGGTGTTTGTAAGGACATGAAGAGCAACGGCTCTCAAATGAAATATCTAAATTGGTGAAGTGCTTTTTGTGGGGTCTTTTGGAAGAGGGTTCCATTGGATATGCTCACCATTTGATATTTTTTTATTCAATATTTTTAAAAAATAAATTATTTCGAAGTACCCTCAAGGACACGATGAGAGCTTCAAATATTACTACACCCCCACTTCAATTGAATTAGATAAGTTGAATAGGATCTTTAAGGATATGATGAGAGCTTCGAATAGTACTATACCCCCACTTCAATTGAATTAGATAAGTTGAATAGGATCTTTAATGGAAACTTTGATACTATTTGTTGATATTAATTAATAATATCATGGGTTACTTAAATATCGATGAAAAAACGATTATATCGATCGTGATATTGATTAATTTGTTTAACACACAATTATGGAACGGGGTTTAGTCATAAAGTTGAGTTGTGAAAATTTTGTTCAAAGCTTGATATGTGAGGTTGGAGTTGGGTAGGATGAAGCTTGGATTAGTTGTACCTCTTTTGAAGGGAAAGTGAAAACCCTAATCTTGGATGCAAGTTAGTAGGCAGAGAAACCAAGCCCATGGTGGGTTTAGTGTTAGGATGCTTTTCGTAAATGGGAATAGGATTGAAAATAAGATTAGAATGGAGGTGAACCCAAATCAAAATCATAGTAAGAATGAGATTAGATTTCTATAATGGTAAACAAAAAACAATAACAATTTTTGGTATATTTGATCTATTAAATACATCAACCACAACATGCTGACACAATGGTGAGAGAAATTGAAGTTTAAACCAAGCCAGCCATTAAAAAAAACCTAATATTTTCATTACCATCATCATCAAAACAGTGGTTGTTGCATCAGCCATAGAAAAACTAGCTCAATCAAATCCTTGGCCAACAACTCCCATGGGTTACTTACCAAGCTCAGCTTTGAAATGAGATTGGAAAATGCTTAAAAATGAACTGGGTTACCTCATTAACTTTGAAATCCTTATACAAACATGGCATGTCAATGGTGGGTAACTTCCCATATGGAAGCCATTTTCTCTGGAAAGACCCTATGAAGATACAGGGATAAGGATCCTTGTTGCCTTGAACATGGGACACCAATTCATAACCATCATTCAATAATACAAACAAGCGGAAATGTACCAAGGAAGGAGATCCAGAGAGAGCTGATCCTGGCGGTAGCTGCTACCTTATGCGGTTCTTGAAAAGGAATTCAACATTTTCAGGAGAATCAGCATTCCTCCTTGCAGAAATCTGCAAGAGTGCACCATCAGCCAACATGCGTTGTAATACTCTTGCTATGTTCTTTGTGTCATCAATTCCAAGGTGGTGACTTCCCAAGAGCGGTATCTGTAGTTCCTTCATCATTGTCATCATTCCTGTGGCCTTTCAATCCAAAATCAAGCATATATCAAAAAAAAAGGAAAAACACTACAAACAAATGACAGAAAATAGTGATGCAAGTTAGTCCAATTCAACTAGATACTGACTGACCCAACACAATATTGAGCCATTTGACAAGGATGTTTTGGTATAAGTTTGAGTCAGGTTGGCCAAGTGACAGCGGATCTGACATGGGACCTGGTGCAGGTTTGAGACGTTCAACATTGTGTTGAGTTCATCAGTTCAAAAACTCAGGTCTGGTCAGTTTCAGTTAATGTTCTAAAACCTTGGTTTGATTCCTCTGGTATCAACAAAACCCAATCCAAATTCTAAACTCTAAAACCTTTATGTGAACAGTTTATTTGAGTTCCAAGTCTCCTGATAAAGAGGAGAACTGATGCTGCCAAGATGGTGGAGGCAAGGGTATGAATAATATTTTTAAGAAACCTGAAATAGAGCTACTTATGTGAACTCACCCTCCGCTTGTAAAAGTTTAGGTAAACATCCTTCAAGTTGATCCACTCCATAAAGTATGGGGAAGCTTCATCTTCGATACTTTGCATTGCTGAGGGACTTTTGTTTTCAAGTCCCAATTCCCACTAATACAAGTAGAACAACAAGAAGTTAAACAAACCGAGTTCTAGAAGTGATTCTTACAGCCATATCAAATGAATATCATAAACTAACCTGGAACCTGAACTTTGATTTTAGAAGTTTTAAGCTTCAATATTTTGTAGGGCATTCCATTGAAATGGAGCCACACATTATTATTATTTATTTCCCCTTTTCCATGGCATTTAGACTCACAAATCTAGATACTGATAAGAGCAATACAGAAAATAAAGCAGCCACCACATATGATAAGAGAAACTGAAATTTTATAAACAATTCCATACATGGGGTGCATTGATTGTCCCATTTTCTGTAATGGCCCAATGCTAAAGGCTGGAGTGAACAATAATAAATAGAGGGAATGATTTTAATTCCATTGGAACTTTAAAAAATTACCCTTACATGATTGACATTATTTTTCCTTCTTAAGCATTTGTTTCTAAAATTGATCAAACACAGTAACAGTGATAAATTTAACAGTAAATAGTACATTTTATCATTACATCCTCATAGTCAAAGCAATACTATCATCATTTAAATGAAACAACCTAGATCAATTTCTATATGCGAGGCCAACTAAGAATATTACTTATATAAACTGCTGGATTACCCTATAAATAGATTAAATATGTTCTCTGAAGTAATGAACTCACCAAGTAACAAAAGCAGCTTGGTCCAGACGTCCACCCATCTCCTTTGTCCACAAGTGATGCTGAGTCAGCCAAGCTTCAAATTGTTGAATGACTTCCTTGAATGGGATTGCTGTATCATGCCAAACACTGTAGATCCACATGAACAACATCTTTTTTTTTTTTTTTTATAGGAAACGACAAAGGGATATATTGATAGAAAAAAGAAGTACAAGAGAAGGATGAGGAATCCTCCCACCAAAGAAAACTAAACTACAAGAATACAAAAACAAGAAAATATACAGTAAAAACATACAAACTCTCTAGATTGGACCAACCCTTTGGAATTACACACCGCTATCCAATCAAGTTGTAACACATTAAAGGGAGTCCCCTTAAAATCCTTGGAACAGAAAGTCCAAAGAGAAGCAAGGAAATGAATAGGATCCCAAAGATACTCTGAATTCTTTGCTTTATCCTCAAAAATCCTCACATTTCTTTCCCGCCACACAATCCAAATTAAAGCGATACTCGCAGCTTGCCATAAAACTATCCCTCTCTTAGATAAATTAAAACCATTATAATTGATGGACAGCATGTCAAAAATGCTCCTCAAGGGAACCCAATCCATCTTGGCTAACTGAAATAATCTATGCCACAACCCCATCGTCAAAAAGTAATGTAGGAAAAGATGATCTGTTGATTCTCCATGCTTCATATACAGTTTACAAATATCAGGACTAAGAGCTTTGTATGGTCTTCTCAATTGTAGCAAGTCATTAGTATTTACCTTTTTGTGTGCCACTAACCAAACAAAGGACTTGACTTTGAAAAGGAACTTAAGAATTCCAAACGAACTTAGTAGGGAAAACTGGAGGAGAACCAAAAAATTGGGATAAGGCTAGAAAGAAAGATTTGACTGAAAAAAACCCTTAAGAAGATAAAGACCAGGATCTCGCATCTGAAACCGAAGGTGATAGATGCAAACCATCAAGTAACCGCATGAAACCTTCTAAATCTTTTATCTCAGAATCGGAAAGGTTACGACGGAAATCAAAGTTCCAAGAGAAAGGACGAGTAGAACCGAGAATGGAAGAAATATAAATATTTTTATCCAAGACTACTCTAAATAGTCTTGGATATTGGGATCCCAAAGGTTGGTCCCCCCACCACAAGTCTTCTCATAACCAAATTCTTTCTCCATCTCTTACCACAAACCGAGTAAACTTGGAAAACTTCTGAAAGACTTGTGCAATAGTCTTACAAGGACAACGATGTGACCACCTGACTAAAGTGTTAGCATCCCAACCATTAGAGTGTGATCCATAAATGCTTAAAATAACCTGATGTCATAGGGCTGAACCCTCTCTAAGGTACCTCCACAACCATTTCCCTAAGAGAACGAGATTCCTTAGAGAAATCTTCCCAAATCCCAATCCCCTTTTTGCCTTCAAATTACACACTACATCCCAACTAACTAGATGATCTCTTTTACCTAAGCCCTGACCATAAAAAATCCTTTTGCAATCTCTCAATTTTTGCAACCACTGAAGTGGGTATCTTAAACAAGGAAATGAAGTGATAAGGCCTATGGGTGAGGCAAGATTGGATAAGAGTTATCCTACCTCCAAAAGATAAATAAGTCTTTTGCCACCCATCTAATCTTCTCGAGATCCTCTCAATCACTGGATCCCAAAAGCCACAAGTCTTGGGATTTCCTCCCAAAGGAAGACCCAGATAGAGTATAAGCCAACCAGAAGCCTTGCAATCAACCAACTCGGCCAACCTAGAAAAATGATTCTGATCAAGATTGATGTCATATATATTACTCCACATGAGTAACATCATTCTGTCTACTTGCAGAAAACTAAGGTTGTGTTTGAAGAAGATAATAAAATCCTTAAATGACTTGTCATAATTGATTCTGTCAAACTAAATTTTCAAGTTTGAAAATGGATTTTATAATATAATTGGATATAAGTGTAACAAAGTTCATCCTCTAACAAATAAGGATGCCATATAGTCCAAATAATATTTGAGAGATTGTTTAAAAATAAAAATGAATAAAGAAAAATATTTAACACTGAGGTTGTCACGGTATGGTGGCAATACTGGAGAAGTTCGCAGAGGGGACAATGAAGATTGTGCTGGTGACTGGTGAGTGCCCTGGTACAAGTGGTGGAAAAGTGTAGAAATGGCATGGACTACTGATGGTGGTGAGAACTGCAGCAATAGGGTAATAGTAGGACAGTGATGGCATTGGAGGAGGCGGTAGCTGAAGTGATGTAATAACTAGCAGCATGGTTGATAACTCAATACTGCAACTGATGCAGATAGAAATGATGTGAATAAACTAATAGATAGAAATCATGAAGTTGGCCTTCAAGCTGGTGCAACATCTGGATTATTAGTCGGAGTTCTGTCTTCATAAGGTCTTTTATTGGCATGGCATCCCTATTTTAGTTTGCATCGGCCAATATCTTACCAATACTTTGTAATGCATAAACTAGAAGCCACCATATATGAATACTTCTCAGAATCTCATGTACTCTGAATTATAGAGTTAATAGTGATGGGTTGACAGCATTATTCTGTCTGGCCTCAGTAAATGCTAGGAAGAAGCTGCTCTCTCATCAAAGCTACCATGACTATTGTAATTTCTTCTCATGAAAGTTGAGAAATCTAATGGTAATTGAGATATGTTAGCTACATAAATGGTTCAGATGGCATAAACCTGGACACATGTGCCTATCAAAAAATAAATAAATAAATAAACTCGGTCACATGTGTGCCATTTGATTCAAAATTTGAATAGCAGCAATTGAATTGCATTGTGAGTGAACATCAGATAACAATATAAGCAGAAATGGAAGCATACCGATCAACCCCTAATTTTCCATATTTTCCTTCAATATATTCATTTATTCTTTGCTCAGACATTTCTGAAGGCTTCACGAACCTGTGACAGAAATTTGGGAAAACAAGAATAAAAATTTAACATCTCAATAGATCCTATTTGAATTAAGTTATTGTCTCACATATGACATCAAACACGGCAACAGTAAAGTACAATAATGTATTGTTTCCACAAGGCAACACTCAGGAGACATAAATTGTTTGACTGTTTCTCCACCTGCATGATATGTTCATGAATTTTCTCCAGCATAGATGGAATGGGTCTGTAATGGGAAATCAAATGCATCAAAAAAGAACTAGATCTGTTTCCCAACTGCTGCAATAAGTGTTATCTATAGTGCTTCCAATGATTAAATAGCAGATTATGATAAGAGGTTCCAATGCAATTGAAGTTTGGGTGTAATATATGAGCTTCTAGAGTTGCAAAACCCAGAACAACTCTTAATCAGATCTCTTTAATAGATGAGAAAAACTACAAACACACTCTAGAAAAAGTTTATACAAGGAGCACTCTTTAGTACAAATACTCTTTGAATGAGTGTTTCTACCATGAGCACAACATCTTACAAAAACTAATATAAAATAAGAACAAAAACAGATTTTAAAAAAAATAAAATTACTAGGGGTACAACATCTATCTCAGCTCTCCATTGTGCTTAGAACCTTGATTACCAGCCCTTCACACTATTTTAACTAAGGCTCATGTCTGTCATAATGAAAAACTAGGAGTGACATAAGAATCCATAAAATGTAATATCAAAACATACAAAATTGAAGCAAAAAGGGTGATTCAAAGGACGAAACTCCTAGGTAACTAGTAGGCCAAGCTAAACTAACTATTACGCCCACTTGACCTTGGCAAGTCTCTTGAATGCTCCTGCATCAAGATTCCGCTAATATCCTATTAGCAATATGCTATCTGTTGGGAAATGTAAATCAAATGAAAAGCATTCTACATTATGAGTTTAGATATTAACAGCTCACCATCTGTTGAGGAATGTGAATCAGATGAATAGCATTCTACACTATGAGTTTTGATCTGTAGAGATATTGCAACAGTACAGAACAACAGTGATCTGTTCAGTGCTAAATATGAACCCTTGCTATATCTAATGAACTGATGGCAATGATAATGATCACTGGCTTCAGATACTCTAATTTGATGTCATGCATTAACAAGAGGGTTAAAGATGGCTGCTTATCATTAAACCGAAATGTGCGAGTGCATCAGTTTATTATTGAAGTTCCATAGAAAAAACTGGGAAAATAAACACCATAACTCTGGCTTTATAGAACAATGCACAAAGAACCAAAAAATTAATAAGTAAATAAATAAGAGGGCATTATTAATTGCAACCATTTTGAGCATGCCATAAGGGAAAGAACGTGGAACCTGTGGAACAAATCCACGACATCCATTGTTTTTGCATTAATCATCAGAACAGGAAATTCAAGAATCTCAATTTTTCCCTCCAAATCAAGCACCAGGAAAAAATCTAAATGCTGGGATTGCAAATGTTGAAAATTTGCTGCATTTACTTGAAGCTCCCTGGAGCAATTGTGATTGAATGTCTCTAGGTGGGTAGGATCATCCATCTGCATGACAGAGAAACTACAATCAGGAATCACAACTCAAAACTATTTTTTATTAAATTGAACATCCTTCTACAATATGTTAACAACAGCATGTAAAATCATTTTTGTTTTCCAATAAATAAGCAAAGAATCCACTAGATAATGCCAAGAGAAGGGGCAAAACCTGAGTACCCGCTGAGTATACCATAGAAAGCCCACGAGCAGAAAACACAAAATAAGGAGAAAAATTCACCTACAACTAAAGTCATAGATAAAATCCAAAGAATGAAAAATGGAAAACCCCCTATCACTTTTCATCCTCCTCCACAAAGAAGCAAATGATTCAACACCAAGCATTTTGATTAAAAATCAATTCCTTGAACCCCCCAACCAATCAAAACTCAGCTTTTTTCTATCTTTCCAAATTTACTGAGTACTACTATGACAAGCTGATGCCCAAATGGAAGGCCTTCTCTTATCCAAAAGTCTACCATGTCATCCATAGAATACTATGCCCAAGCCAGTATGTCAAACAATTGCAATTCTGATTGGATGATAGTCATTAAGGCTGTGAATCAAACCAGGCTATCAACATCACCCCCAGTTGTGAGCTAAGCTAAATCCCTTTTTTTTAAAACTTGAGCAGCAACCTATTCTGCTCGGGTAAGGTGGTTCATTCCCTTGAGGAATCAAACCAAGCTACTCAAGCTCGAAAGATGAACAAACCAAGCTAAATCCTACTTCAGAGCTCCTTAATTTTGCAATCAAGCTTGAGCAGTCTACTGCTCTGCTCAGCCCCAACTATCAAATCAAACACATATTCCAATCACACCTCATCAATATATATATATATAGAGAGAGAGAGAGAGAGAGAGATGAATAACACCAACCAAACTTACTCAATTTCACAAACACATTCTCCAAAAGGATGCTCAATTCCACAAAGAAAACAAAACCTTAGTTTCACAAACCTAAACTCCATCTACTGCAAACGCTCCACTAAATTTATATCCTCTACTAGATAAAACCCCACCATCATATCCACTAAAAAGAACAAATTACAATGCAACCCAAGTGGGTATAAGCTCAACAAAGTGGGCATTCAATACTGAAACATTTAATCGAACATGTGGAGTGCACTCACCTTTGTACACTTACCTTGCGTGTAGTACAAACACATGGGCCTCCAGCGATCGCTGGCCTTGGGGGAAGCAGTGACGAGCGAAGGAGGGGATGGGTGAGGAGTAGAAACGGAAGCGGAGAGGGTAAATGTACGAACTGGAGGGGAGAGAGAGGAAGGAGATGAAACGTAGGGAATGAGAGACGAGAGAGAACCATAGCGAAACGGAGAAACCCTAGAAAACGCCATTTTCTGTTTGGTTTGACTAGGAATGGACCGTTGGGAGGTTTTATAGTTAAAAATTAATTTAAATAGTTAAATTTTAATAAATATTTATTCATTTTCAAATATCTTATAACTAATAAAATTAAAATAAAACGCGGTAAGTACATAAAATCTTGGCCAACTATGGGCGGACAGATTCTACGAGAAGAACGATTTTGAGAGGGTTAAAAATATTTAAATGTTTTTTAATATTTTTATAAAGAAATTAAGTATTTGACTCATCATCGAAAGGTCCATTTATGTTCTATAGGATTATGATATCAAATAGATAAATATCCGGATTAAGGATTTGTAATGACTCATATTCAATCATGTAAATATTATCCGCTTTGAATTTAAATGAATTCTTACGACTTTAAAACGTATTTATAAAGTTAAAAATATCTCATATATATATATATATATATATATATATATATAAATCTGTCACAATAATTTTCTTTCATGTATGATGTGAGATATCACATTAATTAAGTTTTGAAAATACTTTTAAAAATCTAAAATTTCAATTAAAATAATTTTAAACAATACCTTAGTAAATAGTACTTTTATAAAGCCTTTTCTATGTTATAATACTAAAATATATATTATCAAAATATTTTTTTATTTATATTTAAATAGTAAGTGATTTACCATAAGATTGTTTTTAATGGAAAGACTACTAAATGTTTGTTACAAATTAAAAATATTTTAATTAATTTTACAAAATAAAATTTTTACAAAATATAGGCCCAAAAGGGTCTTAACAACTTTAAAACACGTTTACATTGTTAAAAAAAGTTTATACTTATAACTTTATCCCATATCCGTGTGGGATATCACAAATACTCCTTCATATAAATACAATATCCTCGTTGTATTCTACAAGATTGTGGGACCAAACAAACCCCCCTACTCTAATATCATATGTAATTACTCATATTCAATCGTATAAATATTGTCCGTTTTGAATTCAAATTAGTTACTTTAAAACATGTTAACATTATTAAAAAAAGTTCATACTTACATAACGTAAGAAACTTTCTCTCATATTCGATATGGGATATCTTAATCGACAACAATATTAAATATTACAAGTATTTCCATCGGAATCGCTCTTGAAACCAAATTTGAAATCACTTCTATTGTAAAAACACATCATATGTTTGGATTTAAAAGGAAAAGTATATATTTAGGTGTTATCTTATGGAATGATTGTAATTTACATGAAAGTTCTCCACAAATCATGATTCTGTATAAATAATTTTGATTTAGAAAAAATTTACATACTAATAAATTTGCTCATCAAGTAACCTTAAAATACAATATTATTTTTATAATAATGGGTACACGTATAGAAGATTTATGGATTGAATTCAGATTTTTTACTTTTTCAAATTGAAATAACATTCCTTGCTATGCTTCATTTTTAGGTTGAAATTAAAATTTTCTTATCATGCTTTCATATTGCAAAAAGGGACCATGAAGATACTTGACACCCCTCCTTTATCATGAAAAGTACAAAATTAAACAAAAAAAAAAAAAAAGGAAAAAAGGTTAGGAGTTCAAATTATCTTATTTAATTTATTATGAAAAATACGAAAAAAAAAGTATAATTAAAATTATTTAAAATTACTATAAAAACATAAGATAAATCACAATAACCATCTTTAGATTCCTCAATTTCTTTATTCCATGAAGGATAGAGAAGTTTGAAACAGAGAATGAAGAGAAAGTTTAGGTTAAGGAAATGCCTACTTTACAAGAAAATGTTCATATCATAAACATTCCCTCTGTATCATACCACAGTTCAAATCCAGATGAGACTTCACAAAAACTTAAAAAAAAAAAAAAGAAAGAGACAGAAAAAGACAAAGAAAAAGAAAAAAAGAGGAAAGGAAAGAAAGAGAAAAAGGAATCAGAATACATTGCTTACTTGCATTGAACTATATAAAATGAACAACATAAGATTAGTTCTTCGGGCAAAATGGAGATCTACAAGAGCCTGAAATCGACTGAGAAAGTTTCATTTGGACATCAACCCCTCAGTCGTCTTCTTCTTCTTCTTCTTCTTCTTCCTCTTCATCATCATCATCAAGCTCGGTGAAATCTTCTATTACATCAGTTCGACCAGGTTGCTTACTCATTGATTTCATTTCATCAATTTCAATTTGTAACAATGCGTCACACACTACCCTTTCTGCCTGCAGTATTTTCGGGCAAGCTGGAGAAAGAAGAGATAGTAAAGAAAGATGGTAAGATATGCAGCTAGTGCAGAGTATTTCATAAGTTAGGATTGAAACAATAACTTGAATACCTGCAACAGGACATTGAGCGCGTCCATGTTTGGATTTTATGTAGTGCAAGATGGCCTTCTTTTCATAAATATGCTTGCAATCCACACTGCACCCGGAGGGGAATTGAGAAGAAAATGAAATAAAACATAAAAATGAAAAAATGTGTAAGAATAGTTTTATGTCCCAATATATGCAACTAGCAATGGCCAGTATGAAGCTTGCGCTCTATACTTTCCCCTGCATAATGACTCTTCATGGAATTAACTTCTTTGTGTTGTATTGGGAAATGGCATAGTAATCTTACTGCAACATACTAGACTGTTTCCGTTGCCTATTAGACAGTTTTCTTTCTTATAAATACACTACCTTGTGTTATCAGTGTTTAGTCCAATGCAATTTTATAAATCACGACTGAGGCCTTAAAAAGGGAAGTACATTATGAGGCATTAAAAGGGAAGTACATTATGAGGAAGTCATATGAATGAACCAGTGCTGTACAAGAGGTTGACAGAAATATATATGAGCAAAGAAAGTTAGAAGTAACACAACTGCTGAAGTTCTAATGCCGGATATGACTAAACAGATCAGGACGGTGAAAAAGGCTCAGTGTAGTTGAGATTGAAAATTGTTGGTAGAATTTTTCCATTTTTCCCCTTGGAATGGTGGTGGTAGCGGTAAGGAAGCGGTGGACAAGTGGATGGATTAAGAGAACATTTTGAATATGAACATAATGTCCATTCTGCTCAAGTAATAAATTGCTTGTATATTACTTGTATACATTCAGATTCTAGGTTCTGGGTTCTTGCTGCTTCGTACTCTTATGGAACACATTGCTACATGTTGACAATTAAAAGCACAACAAACTTATATTTTACATTCAAAGGGACACACCACAGGCAGAATAATATGTTTTTCCAACTTAAAGCAGTACACCCACCTACCAAAATTTAACTAAAAAAGGGGAATAAAGTTAGAACTAATAACCAACTCATCACTTCGCATTATCTAGCTCTAAACAATCAGTCAAGATATGATATATTGTTCATATCATTGTAGCAACTGAAATATTTTTTGTATAAACAAAAGAAAAACCAAATCAATCTGATTATGACCCTGGGAAGCAACATCTAGGAGGATGTGGATAAATAGAAGGGTGAGAGAAAGAATAGCAATGATATATGATTCCAATATGATATGTAAGGTCTATTAAATCATTTCATAACAAATTGATATACAGAATTCTACCTGTATCCAAAAGCTTTTTTTTGTATTTCTTATTTGTCATTTTGAAAGGGCTAACTTAATTTAAGTTATGCACAATAACTCTATTGCCTCTTCATTGAAGCATTGTGTTTTACTGTACATCTCTTTCTCTCTTTCTCATCAGAAGCACTGATTCCATTGGTTCATGAATTAAAAAAGTACAAAAGGGATGAATGATCCTTCAAAGCAGAACAAAAAGAGTAAAAAAGAATCCTAAAAAATAACCTGACTAAGAAGCCAAAGTGGAAAACAGAATATAAAACAAAGATACAGCTTAGAGAGGCGCAGCATGCACAACAAAAACCTCTAAACTAACAGCCCCATTCACAACCTCATCCCTAACCTAAACTCACCAAAGACTTTTTTATGCAAGCACACATTTTGTACAGTTGAGACAAGTCTAATTGCCTGATCTAGGAAGTTATTAATATTCTACAAGCCAAAGCATAAGCATTTATGTTCCATCATTAATTATAAGGGAGAGTCAACCCCACACACAAAAATTGCTAAACAAAATGGAAAAGTGAACCAGGTATAGCCTATAATCATTAACACCCAACAATGGAAAAAAAAGAAAGAAAGAAAATCCAGTTAGCCAATCGGAAAAAAGGACAAATAACACAAACTCATCCTGCATTTGGAATCCACAAAGCATGCATGAAAAGCACATACTTGTTTAATTAATTCAAAAATCTTTACATGCATATGCTTCTGTCTTTCAGAACAACCATGCCAGGAGTCACTAACGAGTATGAAATATCAGAAAGCCTGATATATCATGTCAGACTATTCCTTACAAGCTTGGGCTTTTGGGCTAGTTGGTTGTCTAACAAGGTATTAGAGCTTTGGTTTCTAGCAGTATTGGTTTGAATCTCTCCTCTATTTATTTCCTCCATTTCTGGAACCATATGCAAGCGGATGCCACATGTGAGGATGGCTGTTAAGTCTTAGCAAGTCTGATAAACATCATTGGTTGATTCCATATGAGCTTAAGCTTCTGGGGATAATTGGTAGGTTAACAGAAGTGACCCACGGTAAAAAAAAATGTGAATCTTTTTTTTCCTAAGTAAAGATATAAATTTTAGTTGGAAAGATCACAATTTCCCTGGAGAAAATGGAGATATGTGGTAAATTTTCCTCAAGCTTCATGGTAAAGTATCCTTGGAAATAGATGGAGCCCTAGCTATATATATTGCTGGAATTTTCATCCAAGAGCTATTTTCCATTGAAAAGAATGAAGCCTGCGGGAAAACAACAGGGAAATAATTCTGAAGTGATTTATACCATACCTGCGAACTGGATCTGCTAATTCAGTAACAGGTCTTCCACTTAATGGGCAAGTAATATTCAAGAGGTTGCATTGTGTACTGGTCATTACAATGTCCTCCTGCTCATCACCTGGCATTGGCTGTCCTGCATGGTGAACATTCTGCAGGAGAATAGTGAGAACACATTATATAAGATTTAGAAAAAATAAATTCGAGAAATTACTCTTGACAACAGAGAAATTCTATTCACATTATAATGAAAAAGAAAAAAAAAAATGACTTGAATGTGATATAGTAAAATGAATAGAAATAGGAGCACAACATACTTTGATTGAGAGAGAGAAAGTAAGAGAACATTGTTTGTGTCATGTGTTATAGGCTACAAGTAAAAATAACAAAACAAATGAAACATATACTCGCAAAAAGAACATTGTTTGTGAACATCCTACTACTTAAAAAATGAGAAATAGATAACAACTAGTAGTCATATTCATGAAAACCTCCATGCCAAATATTTGTTTATCCATACCCAACATTGTTGATTATCATCTAGATAAGATATATATTGCAAGATATTACATCACTGAACTGACTACTAAATAATCAGCAAGACTCTTAAATATCATAAAGTTATGGGTCTCCCATCATTCATCCATATAAAGGAAAATCCTAAGTAATTGCACATGTACAACCATAAAATCATGCTATATATCTATAGATTACAGCTAACTATGTTGTCCTAGTCTATCATTTAGTCCTGAGTTGCACATTGCAACTTTCAAGATCATGTATCAAATCTCACTGTTCCTCTAAATACTGAAGCAAAAAAATGTAGATGCAATTTATAAATATGATTTTAATTCAAATTGATCAAAATATAAGATAAAACCTCCTCTCCTTATTCAGTCCAACCTCTTCGAGATATGGGGTCCTATTAAGTCAAGGGTAAGAGGTTATGTGATCTATACAAAGAATAAAAGACTTTATAAACACATTGTTTTAAATGAATAATCATCAAATTCACTTTGGAATCAACCACCCTACAGGAAGAAAGAATTGTGCCTTTAATACTGAGGAGGAAAAACATATATATTCAGAAACACCATCAAGAAAATATTAGAACACACTACTTTTTTCTTACAAGATGCTACACATGAGATTTATCTTTATAATTGGACAATGTCCAACCAAAACTTCATTTTTTGGTCCACATGACATCCAAGCACAGTTTCATCGTTTGCTTTATAAATAAGCACAAAAATAACATACCCAAACAGCTTCCCTGAATTGACGTAATAATGGATGGCTTTGTGGAGCAAAAGAGGAATTGGCCTTGAGCTTTGCAACCTCATCCTCAAATAACTTCTTAAAATCAGTTAACTGCACTTGAAAATGGACTTAGGTCAAGAACGTGATAAAAAATAATTCACTCAACAAATAGGGGATAGCCTGTGAATAAAAGAAAGAATTCCAATACCTCAGGCCTGGGTTGGTGCTCATTTCCAACAGACTGAATTGCAGCTGAAAATTGTGTACAGTCTTCTGATGTTCCCAATAACTCAACAACGGCATCTTCAAGCTCTTTCACCTGCAATAGCCAATAAGATTCAATCATCAGCATCTTAAACTAGGATTCATTTGTTAAAACTACGAATTCATACAAAATCCCAACAAGCTAGGGTTCATAACAATCTTCAAACTATGGTTTCTTGATTAAACTATGATTCTATCAAAATTTTAAAACATTAAAGGAGATCACTATTTAGAAAAAGCTTCAATTTTTTATTTTTATTTTTTATATCATCAATTTAAAACTAAGAATCTCCAAATGCTCCCCTGCCCCCTAAAAGACTATGGTCTGTCAGAATCCTCAAACCAGGATTTACCAATTATAGTTAACTTATCTAAAATCCTAAAAACTAGGGCTTTTCATCAGCTTCAAAGAAATTCTATCTAAAATTAAAAAAACTTGCGTTTATTAAAATATCACAAACAGCTCTTTATCAATTAAATAGGGAGTTTATCAAGAATTCCAAAAGCAATAAGCTTCCAAAGTTCCAAAACCATCCATTTGATTGCTCACGAAAGCGCGGGAAAACAAAGAAAATGAAATTCTTCACCTACATTCTCTTTCCAGTAAGTAAATAAGATACAAGGAGCCTAACTTTCCAGTTTCTTACGTTTTCTCGTCGACCAAACAGACTTCAACTAAAAAAAACGAAATATAAAAAAATACCATCTGAGACTGGCCGTCCCTCTCCAAATCAACCGCCACTTCCTTCATCAGAATCATAGCCTTTCGAATTTCCTGTAACCAAAAATTCCACAAAAGCGAAACTTAATCACTCTCACACATTACCAAAAATACAAGAAGATGGGATGGAGCTAGGGTTTGGGGAGTTACAGCAATGAGAGATTGGTTATCGGAGTAGAGAGTGGAAGCGGCGTTCCTGAGTCTTCCGGGGACGCCATTGTCGCGGGAAGCAGCAGCGGAGGTCGACGCCATTGTTCTAGTTCCTCAAACCTCACCGAAACGCACCGTTTTGAACCAGAATGCACTTGGACTGGGCTTTTACATTTGAGCCCAAAAGCCCAAGACCCGTATAGTCCTTG
Organism: Vitis riparia; assembly: GCF_004353265.1. Taxonomy (NCBI): domain Eukaryota; kingdom Viridiplantae; phylum Streptophyta; class Magnoliopsida; order Vitales; family Vitaceae; genus Vitis; species Vitis riparia. Next base: position 2,709,128 of record NC_048449.1, read on the forward strand.
AAAATTTGCAATCCAATTTTGAAAATTTCAAAATTTAAGTTTAATTTGTGTAATTATGATTAAACCAACGAGCATATAAGAAAGACAAAATAATTAATAAATAAACAAAAACATAATGATCATTAGAGTTTATCATGAAAAATTGATACAAACATACAAAAACCGAGACCCATTTTCTTAAAATTACTCTCGCAAATTAATTAAGTTTTCAAATGAGTTTTTTTTTTTTTTTTTTTTTTGTCATAGACTCAGTGCAATATTCTACAATTCCTATTTACAAAATTAAAGGCATTCATGCATTGAGCCTCATAAAAAAGTCGGTTAATAATAACGATACATTTTCAATCGGTCTCATTAAACCCAATTTGATCCATCTACACCCATCAAAGATGCATAGAGCTTTTCGAATTGAAATTCCTCGTTATTCCCCAAAGTGCTACCTCCCTCATCGCAAGAAGTACTAGAGAGTACAGTAGAAACAATTGGAGGAGGATTAGGGTTTGCATAGTTCAAAGCATGCAACATCTCATGCGCCTTCTCCAACTCCCCTTGGAGTCTTATGACATCTCTCTCGAGTCTCCTTTTTTCGATCAAGGCATGCTCTAGCCTTACTCTAATCACATTATAGTCAAGCTCCAAGTTTTGTGTCTTCCATCGCGCTCGCTTGTTTTGATACCAAATAGCGACTTGTCTAGGCGGCACTCCAAGCTCTCGCGCGAGGTGGAGCTTGCGCTCGGGCTCAAGCTTCTTCCCATGGTCGAAGCTCGTCTCTAGAAGCCTCACTTGGTCTTGAGTTAACCTCTTCTTGTGTTTTTGGTGTTGCGAATGGAAAGCATCCATGCTTGGAGCTCGGAGCTCGAACCTCGAAGCTTTGAACTCACTGGAAATGGAGATGGGTTGGATACAAGAGAGAGAAAAACAAAGATGGGGGTTGTGACTTGCCTATCATATGCCACTTTTATAAACCAATTTTAAAGGATTTCAAGGGCTGCAGACTTCACATTTGAGCGTGCCCTTCACGTGGAAATGGTCCTACTCAGCCATGCAAGTGGTAAACCTTGTCTACTATACATGTTGGACTAGTATATAATAAAGTTTTTGCTTTTTAATTAACTATTAATATACTTATACTAAACAAGCTCCAAAGATGCATGAACTTAGAGTTTTCTTTTGTTTTCCTTTTATTTTTCTTTGTTGTCACTTTAGTCTCAATTATCCTATCCTTTATAGATAATCATTCATGTTTATTATAAAGAATTGTATATGTTGGAAAAGTGTTAGATTTGATGATTGAAAGCTAAGAATGGTGATCCTTGGAGAAGAAGTTGTTTGAGGAGAATTAATTAATGGATCCTTTGAATGTTTACTTTGTTGAATTTAATGGTGAAATTAAGTCTTTTTTTTACATCATTGATTAGGCCTTAATTTCAATTTTTTTTTCTTTTTTGCATTTTTTTGAGTTTGATATTCATAAGGTTTTAGGAATTAAAGTTTAGGGATAGTGGGTGATTGAAATCGATATCTTGAGTCTAACTTGTCTTTGTCTTATCAAACAATTCAATGTGTAAAGATATTCATTTGACTTCAACTTCAGACTCTTAATGCGATTTATTCATGTGTGAGGAAAAAATCGAGATTAGTGTTAGTTTTTCCACAAATGTGATGTTAGAAGTAGAATTTTAATTAATTAATTAATTTTCAAAATGATAAAATTATTCCTATTCCAATTAAACCATTTTAAATTATAGTTTTTAAATGTACAATCAATCAGACAACAAAAATCATTATTAATTTTAATTCTTTCACCGACAAATAAAAAAATAAAATTTAAAGAAAATAGAGCTCTCATTCACAAAACATCAATAGTTGCATATCATTGATGTTCATTTATCTCTATGAATTTGTTTGATAGTGTTTTTAAAACACAATTTTATGTTAAAAAATGTTGTTTAAAGAAAAATCAACGTCTGATAAAATTTAGAAAATATTTTTGAGAAATTGAAAAATCATTTATTAAAAATATTTTTAAAAAATACTTTTAATAAAACCACTTTCCAAACATGCTAACATGTGAAAACATTTTGTGGGGTTTCTCCCTTTTCAATACTATAATATATGCCGAGTCGACACAAGTCTTATTTTTTTTTTTTTGCCATGAATCTTACTTGAAGGTGATTTTTTTATATACTTATGTACTTTTTTATCATAACACCATTACACATTTCAATCTCTCTTTAGCATAAGATATTTATTGTTCACCTACTCTATTCTTGTCAACTAAAATTTTGTCATTGGTAGGTGACATTAGCCACAATACATCTTCCTATTTGTCAAACAATTAAATTTATATATGATTAACATAGTTAAATTAGAGAAAATTAATGTCAACACCTTGATTAATATATGTTAATTTTCGGGTGACGTGTGAAATATACGTGTTTTTCTTTTGATTATTTCATTAATCAAGATCATCTCTAGATTAATTTCTTTATTTGAGTTGATTAAGAATATTCAAAACGATCACCTAGAAACTTCAAACTATATGTTCCAATTCATAAATTAAAAGGGTTTCTATCTTCCTATTCCATGTCCTTTGAATTAGACTTGTGCCCCATGATTGAGACATTTCACCATTCCCCAATATTAAAATAAGTATAAGTACTATTTCCACCTATATATAAAAAAAGTTTTTAAAGTATTTTTTATATTTTTAATTATTATTCAAAATATTAAAATAATAGTCAAGAAACACTTTAAAGTTGTTCTAATAAAATAAAGATCTATTTAGTAAGAAAATAATTTTGAAAAATATTTTTTGAAAATGGTTTTGAAAAACCATTTTTTGATTTTTATAGAATAAAAGTATGTTGAAAACCGAAAATATTTTTAACCAATTTTTAAATATATTTTACAAATAATTTTTATATCAAGTGTTTTATTTTTTATCATTTTATATATTTGTATAATTATTTTTTAAAACAATAAAAAATAAATAAAATATATTTTTTTGAGAACACCTTATTTTCTATTCTTAAAAACAAAAAATAGAAAATAGTTTTTTTATTGTCAAAAATGTTTTCTATTTTTTTATTGTGTGAAACAAAAAACTATTCTAAAAAATAGTTTTCAAATAAGTTTTAAAAAATACTTTTTTAATTAAAAATTTATCAATTGAGTTTGTCAAATTAGGAAACCATTTTTAAAAATAGTTTCCAAATATACCCTAATATTTTTCTATTACCATTCACATACTTCAAGTGTTTTTTTGTAAGTGTATAATCATATTCTCATGCTACTAGATAAAAACATCAAGTTTTTTTTTTATTTATTTAAAAAATATATATAATTAAATATGCCATATGAAAAAGGGTGAGGGGCAGGTAGATTGGACCCTCATCAAGAACCCTCTTTTGTCATCAAAGTGAAAATAAATTATACACCACAGTGGCCCATGGCTGCATCATACTTTTGACCAATATTTCTTCACTCACTGTCCCTCTCTTTGATGGTATTTTGATAGTAAAAATAAATAAATAAATAAATAAATAAATAAAATGAGCCACTCACTTGCATGGCCTCTTCTTCCCGTACTTAGAATGGAATGCAAATTTGGAATTATCTCCTGTCTCTCACAAGTGGGAAATTTTGACCCTCACTTGGCCTTGGACTATGACCATGACCATGAGAGATTGAGAGCTCGAGTGAATATATATAGAGAGAGAGAGAGGGTGATTAGGGTTTCTTTGAAACCCACAAGAAAACTAGGGTAGAGGGTGATTGGGGTTCGTTGAAAGGTTTGATTATATTCTTTAAAATTTATTTTTAAAAATTGTTTTTAATTATGTTTTCATGTTCATGTTAAAAATTGGTAAAAACAATTCATACTTGTTCTCTAAAATTTGTTATTTATTTTATTTTATTTTTAAAATTTGCTTTCAAATAACAACATGTTAGAAAATTTTAAAAACAGTTTTTTATTTTTAAAAATAGAAAACTATTTTTGAATCACATGCCCAAACATACTCTAGTTATTTTGTTTTGTTTTTTTATTCTTTAATTTTGACCATATGGTTGAATTAAATACAAAATTTAATGTAATAAGGGGAAACTAAAATAGTTTTTAGAAATATTTTCATTTAAAAAAATGAAATAAAGAACAAATTGAAACACTCTTTAGTAGGAAGTGATTGCATTTTTTAAAAACACATTAGGTTTAGACAATAATTTTAAAAACTAAAATATTTTAATTTTAATTTGAGTTTTTATACACATTTGGATAATTTTATTAAAAGAACTTTAAGTTAAAATAGAGAATAAGGTGGAAATAGGGCCTATATGGTAAAAGTCTCTTTTTGTCATCTTTAATAAATTTATTTATATAAAAGAGGCTTTTATATTTAATAAACTTTTATGATAATAATATATTTTTTTTAAATTATAACTTGAAGTAAGTTGGTGTTTGATAAACCAACTTAATAATTTAAAGTGGCTTAATAACTTAATTTAAGTCATTAAATAAATTAAGTATTGATAAAATAACCTAATGGTATGACTTAAAATAAAAAATAATTTTAAGTAATAAATAAAAATAATTAACTTATTTTTAAGTCCACATCTTTATTTACATTTTTACCCTCAGTTTGTTCTAATTACTTCCATAATTTTTTTTCCTACTTCATGACACAATCATTATACTCGATCTCCTTTATCATAATTATAATTTATAAAACTAAATATATTGATTTAATAATTTAAAATAAATTTTAAGTTAATTTTATCAAACAACCTTAATACTTAAAATAAAAATTAAGTAATAAGTTTTAAATCAATAACTTTAGTATAATTTAACTTTAAGTCAACTTAAGTCATCAAGTAATAAATATTAAATTTTATCAAACACCCCACAAAGTTTCAACATGTTTTCTACGTTATTTTTTCTTGTTAGAAAAACACTATAGATTTTTAAATTTTCATAGAAAAGTTACTAAATTTTCATTTAATTATATAATATAATATATATATATATTTTATTTTTCTATTGTTGCTTGTTTAAACTTCTTTCATATCATATTCTAACCCATGACCCATTAAATTAATATATATAAATATAAGTGAGTTTCAACATTATTAAGCTTTAAAATAGTTAATCCAATTTTAGAATATGAACATGGAGATGATATTAATGTCAAGGATGCCATATAAATAAAAAAATAATTTTTCTAAACGATAGGGTTTCTAGAATTTTCTTCCTTCCACCAACATTTTTTTATATTAATTAATATTTTTAAATTAGAAAATTTAGACAAAGAGGAGTGGAAATGTTGGGTGACAAACCCTTCAAAAACCCTATTGAAGATGCAAGGGTTGTGACGTCAGGTCGTTTGGAGAGGGTGGAAGTGTTCCCCACTAGGCAGGTTATGATTGGTGGTTGGGAATGTTATGTTCATGCACCCGTGACGTTAGCATTTAGGGTTTGGAGAGATGGAAGAAAAATGAACAAGATTTGGTTGAATAATGAAGGAGGTTTCAACATCTTCCCACCAACTTATTCAAAGTGGTGGTGGCTTTTTCCGTTCAAATGCATGAACATTAATCAGTCAAGAGTCAAGACCCTTGAGCTAGCCCTCAACTTGATTGTGTTGAGAAAAAAAGGGGAAAAAATAGTAAATAAAGACTGACCTGCTTACAAAACCGATTAAAAAACAAATAGATGGAAGTTTATCAGATCCAATTACAATACTGATTTGGTAAAAAAAAAAAAAAGACAAATAAATGAAAAAGTGTCTTATCTATGCATCGGATTCAGTTATAATATTCATTTGGTGTCTATCAAATCGCTCACTAATTAGATGATATCACGTGTATAATTTGAGATTTATTGTTTTATACTAAAGTATATTAAAATCCTATCACGGTTCTATATGTTTATATTTCCATTTAATGATCTAGATTTGAATTTAGATGAGACTAATTTAATACCTTAGATTTTTACAAATATTATCTAAAGAATAAAAATTAGTATATAACTTTAGGTGGAGAAAGAAATAAATTAAAGAAACCACGAGGAGAATGGGAAGTAAATCGTTACAACTAGCTTCACATTGTCAAAAAGAAACAAAAAAATTCTATTATGTGTCAAGCTATCTTTTTCTTTCTTCTAGATCTTTCAAGATTTTGAATGTCTTAAAACATTTTTAGTCGTGGAAGAAATGTGTTATTAAGAGGAAATTTTTCATCAGTGATATTTTAGATTGCATGGGAAAAATTCACGAAGGGATGAATTCTCCATTTCAATATACGGAAAATTCATGTGAGATCAACAAGAGTCATGGAAAATTGTTTTTGTACATGTAAGCATGATTTGAGTTAGGACTACAAGTAGTTAAAAATGACGTATCTCTAAGGTTTTACACGTATTATGTTGAACTTGGATCGGATGATCTACTAGCTAGAAAGTGAAAAAAAAAATTGTCAATCAAATTACAAATTATGATAGAATTTGAGGGAAACAAAAGAAGTGAAAGAAACTTGTTAATCAAGTTCGAGAGGTTTTACAAACTATGGTAGAATTTAAGGAAAACGAAAGAAAAAAGAGTATAAGGAAAAGTTGGGGTAGTTTCATACCTAAAAAAACAAAGTTATATTTTGTTATTGCATGTTGAAACTCTAACTAAAGAAAAAAAGATAATAAAAAAAATTAATTCATTAAAAAGATGACATAATCATCATATTTGAAAATTTAATATTTCTCATGTTTTTATTTGAAAAATAACATGTTTTTGACATAAATACTGGAAAATACCTTTTGTCATTTCTAGTATTTATGTGTAGTTTTAAAAGGAAATATTGGTTTTATAAGGAAAAAATGAGAGTATTTTTGTCAAAATGATGCCAAAAAAAAATAGAGGATTAAATTTTCAAATATGAGTTTTCAATGATCCTTTTAATCAAATAATAAAAAACTATATTATAATAAAAATTATATAATGCTATGATGACATTTTTACTTAACTATATATCATTTCAGAAAAATAATTAATTCATTCCTCGAAATAGAGATTAAGGCTTTACTTGGTAACTATTTTTGAAAAACAGTTCTAAAAAACAATTTTTAAGAATAGTTTTTGAAAATTGTTCTATAATGTTTTGTAGAATAAATATATGTTTGAGAACTTGACATATTTTAAACATGTTTTTTTAATATTTTTGAATATGTTCTAAAAATAATTTTTATATTTAGTGCTTTATTTTTAATCATTCTATATGTTTGTATAATTATTTTTTGAAATATTCATAAAAAAGTGAAAATAATAGAAAACAACTAAAAGATCTTCTTTAAAAACAAAAAACAGTTTTTAGTTATCGAATATGTTTTCTTGTTTTGAAAATTAGAAAATTGTTGTCATTGTCAAACAAGCCCTAAGGTTTCCTCCAATAGTGTAAGACTCACGTGATTTATCAATTTCAAATTTTAGTAAATAACTTAAGTGAGAGAGTAATCTTCATTGATTTCATTTTGATAGAATAAAAGCAAACATGTCTCTAGATTGTGATTGTGTTGGCTCATTTTAGGAAACTAAACCATAGTTGAATGATTCATTTTCTAAATTTCTAAACATTCATCCATTTCCTTTTTTTAAATTTTGGTCATAATAATTGGGTTGGCCACAACCTCATAACCCAATTACTTTAGATGGGTTTAAATCATACAATGGGCTGGTGCGGAGCACCTATCAACTATGGGCTATGGGCTATGGCCCAGACCATCCTTGGGCCATTAAAAGATGAAATTTTATCCAGCATCTAGGCTGAAATGAAAATTCCAAAATTTAAAAATATTGTGTAAATATCACATTTTTCAGAGCTCCTCTTACTTCAATTTCCAAAAAAGAAAGAAAAAAAAATCATTTTTCAATTTTCAGAATTTTTATAGGAAATCCTTTTTAATAATTTTATATTTTCATTATGTTCTGGTTCACTTTATAGGTTTGTAAGTGGTACTTTTACCAATGTCAAAGGTTTTTACTTCAAATTCTTTGGGAATTTCTTTGTGCTTTGAAATGTAAGGAAAGTATAAGAGAAAAAATATTGAAAGGAAAAAAAAAAAAAAACTAATATTATGCTTGGTTTATCTTTAGATAGAAGATTTAAGTAAGTGAAATTCTTTCTGACATATAATAACAATTTATTGATTTTAAATTTATTTTATTTTTTCTTTACTTTGATTTTTTTCTTTTCTCCACATTTTCGTTTAGAAATAGTCATAATAGAAAGGAATATGGAAAACAATCCATCATTTCCTAATCTCATTTTTTTTTCCTCTCATATTCTCAAAATATACCTTTATTTATTGTGATTTTTGAAGAAATGAATTTTATGAAACCAATTTGGGTTCCTTTGGATCATGGAAAGTTTTTTTTAAAAGAAAAAAAAAAACGAAAGGAAAATCAAGATTAAAAAAATAAATCAAAATTTTCTTATTTGACAAGAACATGAAAAAATAAAAACATTTAAAAATTTATGCATTTTCAGATTCATTTAAAAAAATAAATTTGATCCCGCTTGCTTGCAGAATCCTTTTTATTTTTTCTCTTTTTTTTTTCTCTCATACTTTTTTTCAAATTTTCCAATATTTAAACCGAGCAAGACGATCAATTTCATTTCATTTCATTTTCAAGGATTTAAAAGAAAAAAAAAACAAAATAAAACAAAACCCTTGATAATTGTCAAAAATTTGTCCTTCATAGATGAAATATGCCACACATTTTCTTTGAATTTAAAATATGGTTTTAAACTAATTTAGAAAAAAAAAAGACTATTATAAATAAAACAAAGCAATACCCAATTAAATTTATAATGTGGTCTCAAACTAAATAATATAAAAAACAAAAGAATAATTGGAATACAACCATAACAAAAAGGGAAGAGAAAGCACATAAACTACAAATATGTATGAGAAAGAGAAGATCAACAAGGGATCTGTTCAATGAACCATCTCATTACTTTTATAGGCATCTTCACCAGGCTCACTGCCAAATTGGCCAGCCCTGCACAGCATATACAGCATGGGCACAAGCAACTCAACAAAGTCCTGTCATCACATTTCAAAAAATTAATCAATCATCACATTGAAATTGTTTTCCTTTAAAGTATTTTCTTTTTCTAAGTCAATTTTTAGAAGTGTTTTCTACATTTTGGTTAGAGATTTTAAAAGTTTTTCGGGTTTTTTAGTACGATGAAAAACATTTTTACCAAAATCACTCCATCTTGTTGTATCTACCTTCTACATATCAAGAATATTTTCGACAATGTGCTTATAAAAATTGATTAAGAAAATAAAGATCTGACAAGGCAACACCTGTACTAGAAAGAGAAGAGAAGAGAAAAGAACAAGCCTATAACAAATTAACAATTTGTATTTTTGTTTCAAATGATCAAAAAAGAAGACCCAAGTGAGAGAAAAAAAGAACCCATATCATAAAAATTGAAAACTAGCAAGAAAAATATGAAAATGGATGAGTGAGTAGTTGCAGTCCATATGAATGAGAAAATGCCATGGGGAAAAAGGAAAGCATAAAGGGAATGAGAGAATTGATGGAGGAGAGAAGAAGACTGACCCAAGAATCCAAACAATTGCACCCACAACAGATAAAATCAGAGCAAGAAAAGCAAATGGCAGCCCTATCAAGAACCCCAATGGCCTGCAATCTCCCATCTTCTCTCCTCTTCTGCTTTCCTTTCAAGCCTTTTTTGATCCCAAATCTCTCTCTCTCTCTCTCTCTCCCTCTCTTTCTTGATCTGTTTGGGAAGACAAGAAGACAGAAAGAAGGACAAAAGAGGTTGTAAGTTGTAACCAATCTTTCTTCTGGGGAGAATATATACATGCATATGAATAGGATACCCTACGCGGAATGAGACCTAATTGGCTCATGTTGACAGAACTGCCCTTGAAGATTTGTTCAAAACTTTATAGACTTAAGGAAACCTTGGTTGACTTTTCTCATTGAGGAAGCTTCGGTTGGGGTGTGACCTTTGATGGCCTAAAATTTCTAAGCGCGTCCATGACTTTTTATGCAGGAAGTCTATTTTTATATACTGATAGGAAGGTTCCAATGTCCTCCTATTGAGTCAAAGGGGTGAACTCTCTATTTCCTAGCATACACATTTGATTGGAAAACCTTGACACACTTTACGATCATCCTCGGACATCATCGGGAATTCACCCTTGGCTTGGATTCGCGAATGGTGGTATACTTGAGATTTTAGGGCATCAAATCGATACTTATAGTAAAACTTAGATTTTAGATGATGGTATAAATATATGAGACTAACAAACAAGCAATAATACTATTATTTGTAATTGGTAGTGATGATAATACCATGAGTTTGTTTGATATGTCCCATATTTGGGATAGATTTGAGGTTTTTTAAAAAACCCGAGATGGATTCAGGTACTACTTGTCTCACCCCCTAATTATATATAAAATTAAATTTAAAAACAAATTTAATTTAATTTTTATTTCCCTATTTTTTTTATCTATCATAATAATAATAATAAATATTTTTCAATAAAATAAGTTATAAAAATGATAATATTTTGATTATTTATAAAATATATTTATTTTAATGTAATTAAAATTTTAAAATAATTCAAAAAAATGATGCATGGTAGTATGAAAAATTCACATACTCATATTTTTCCAACCCATTTATTTTTTAAAAATAAGATGAAGATGAAAATTATATTGAATATATAAGACAAGGTTAGGACATGACCAACTCATCTCAAACTTGTCTTATTGTCATTTTTAGTAATAAAATTCATTTATTTATAATGGTTGGGTTTTTTCAATATGAGGTGGGGTGCTAAAAAAAGAATAAAATTTGAGGTATTCATAAGTTTAAAATTATTGGATTTTTTTATTTAGAGTTATGTAATAATGAGGTTATGTATATAGTATAGATATATAAGAAATTTTTAACACATGAAAATTATTTTTCTCAGTATCCATATTATCCCGTCCTTTTTAATCAAATATTTTATTTATTTATGTCATCGTTTAAAGTTATATTTGGTTTCTAGAAAATATTAAGGATAAAATATTAAGGAAAATAATTTTATCACTTTTAATTTACCACAAAAATACGAAAAAAAAAACAAATATAATTAAAGTTAATTAAAAATTAATTCATTTTAAAACTATTTAATTTTTATATAAAAGAATTTGTTTTTTTGTCTCTTAAAAACAAAGAAAAATGTGTTTTTATACGAACGGTAAAATATAGATAATGATTAAAAATAAAGCATTATAGATAATAAAAAACATATTAAAACATTTTAACTTCCTTAAGATCAAATAAAAATAGTTATTGAAAATTGTTTTTGAAAATACTTTTCAAATAAAACCTAAGTCCTTAGTTTTAAAACAATCTCGATAGTGTTCCAATAATCGTGAGTAAAAGTGGACATGGAACAGATGGTCGGGTTTGCATTGGGGTGCAAAGTTTGGATGTCGAGGAGAAAATAGAAGGAAAAAAGTCTTATATGATATTTATTTTTTTTACTTAATTCTAAATAGAACTTAAAATTAAATTATATTTAATAGTATTAAGTATTAAGTTATTTTTTTAATGTTTTATTTCCATTAAGTCGTAAGAAGTGAAGAAAAACCAATAGGTTACTTTTAGCATTCAGAAAAAATAAAATATTTTAATTTTTTCAATTTAGTCAATAAATTTAAGAAATAAGTAATAAGATAACAAAAGTAAAAAAAATAAATGATGTGAAATCTAAAGTAAGTTGCTTTCAACAAAAAATTACAAAAATAAATGATATTTTATTGTTGCAAAATAAACAATATGGGAAATTTGGAATGAAAAAAGCGATCGAAGATAAAAATGCCAATATTTTATTATGATTATGAGAGAAATAGTTGTCCCTCCGAGTATAACCTTATTTTAGAGTAGCATCTTGAAGGGCATTTCCTTATGGTTTCAAAATCACATGACTTTTATTCAGAAAAGTCAGGACTTTTTATGGCCTTCGATGGCCTAAAATTTCTAAGCGCGTCCATGACTTTTTATGCAAGGAAGTCTATATTTTTATATACTGATAGGAAGGTTCCAATGTCCTCCTATTGAGTCAAAGGGGGTGAACTCTTTATTTCCTAGCATACACATTTGATTGGAAAACCTTGACACACTTTACGATCATCCTCGGACATGGGGAATTCACCCTTGGCTTTTGGGATTCCCGAATGGTGGTGTACTTGAGATTTTAGGGCATCGAATCGATACTTATTGTAAAACTTAGATTTTAGACTATGGTATAAATATATGAAAGTAATACTACTATTATTTGTAACCGGTAGGGATGGTAATAGGATAAGTTTGTTTGATATGTCCCATATTTGGGATAAATTTGAGGTTTTTTTAAAAACCCGGGTGGATTCAGGTACTACTTTGTCTCACCTCCTAATTATCTCCTAATTATATATAAAATTAAATTTATAAATAAATTTAATTTCCCTATTTTTTATCTATCATAATAATAATAAATATCTTTCAATAAAATAAGTTATAAAAAATGATAATATTTTAATTATTTATCAAATATATTTATTTTAATATAATTAAAAAATGTAAAATTTTAAAATAATTCAAAAAAAAAATTGATGCAGGACAAGTATGAGAAATTCACATACTCACATTTTCCCATTCCATTTATTTTTTTAAAATGGGATGAAGATGAAAATTATTTTGAACATAGAAAACAAGGTTAGGACAAGGACAACTCATCCCAAACCTGCCTATAACACCCCAAAATAAACTTTAGGGGCAAAATAATAAATTAAAATTAATTAATTAAACTCCTTAAAGGTAAAAGAATCATTTTACAATTAAAAATCTTAGGTATAAATTATATTTTTCTCTTTATCTTCTTTATTCAGAAAACCTTATTAACAAAAAATAAGAGAATTAAAGAACGTAAGGCTAAAGGTTTGGAGGTTTAGAGTTTGAAATTCAAATTGTTCCAGGTAAGATTCTAACCCTAATTAATATATTATAGTTTTAAACACATTAGATATTCTTTAGAAAATTTTAATTTAGATTAGGGTTAGTTTAGTTAATTTATTTTAAGATCAAAAGATTGAAATTATGAATACAGGTTGTTTCATTGATGAAAATAAGGAAATTTAAAATTTTTTTTAGATGAATAGATCTAAACAATGAAATTTTAAAAATTAAATGAGTAAATAAATCTGTGATTATATGTGGCTTAAGGGATTGAAAAAAAGTCCTTAGTTTTAAAATAATCTCGACAGTGTTCCAATAAATGTGAGTAAAAGTGGACATTGAACAAAGGATAGGGTTTACATTGGGGTGCAAAGTTTGGATGTCTAGGAGAAAATAGAAGGAAAAAAGTCTTATATGATATTTATTTTTTTACTTAATTCTAAATAGAACTTAAAATTAAATTATATTTAATAAATTATATTTAATAATATTAAGTATTAAGTTATTTTTTTTAATATTTTATTTCCATTAAGTCTTAAGAAGTGAAGAAAAATCAATAGGTTACTTTTAGCATTAAGAAAAAATCAAATATTTTAATTTTTTTCGATTCAATCAACAAATTTAAGAAATAAGTAATAAGATAACAAAAGTAAAAAAACAAATGATCTAAAATCTAAAAGCAAGTTACTTTCAACAAAAAATTATAAAAATAAATGATATTTTATTGTTGCAAAATAAACATATATGGGAAATTTGGAATGAAGAAAGGGATCCGAGATAAAAATGCCAATCTTTTATTATGATTATGAGAGAAATATTGTCCCTCATAGTACAACCTTATTTTAGAGTAGCATCTTGAAGGGCATTTCCTTAAGGTTTCAAAATCACATCAAGGGGTGCTCTTCATTTCCCGACATACACATTGGCCGTCAATACATTTGGCTCTGCCGAGGCTTACACAAGTGATGGTTGAACAGTCCTTATCACTGGAACAAGATTTCTCTGGTCTACCAGCTTCAAGTTGAGAGGCAGAATTGAAAACTAGGGTTTCTTTTGCTTGCCCACATATGCATTTTCCGTCAACACATTTATAGGGTAGCCCTTGGCACACTTTACTGCAATCTATCATTCTCGGACATTGGAAGTCGCCCCTTGCATCAACTTTCAGGATTCCCTTGAGTTGCAAACCTATCAAAGTGGGTGTTTTATAGACCAAATTAATAATTTAAAACGAATTAATAACTTAATTTAAGTTATTAAATATGTTTGATAAAATAATTTAATGGTATAATTTAAAATAAAAAATAATTTTAAATAATAAATAAAAATAATTTATTTATTTTAAAATTTACATCTTGATTTTACAATTTCCTTTATTATTTTATGATCACCACAACTACTCAATTTAAAATAAATTTTAAATTAATTTTATCAAAAAACCTTAATGCTTACAAGTAAGGATTAAATAATAAATTTTAAGTTAACAAGTTAAATTCAATTTAAGTTATTAAATAATAAAAATTAAGTTTTGTCAAATACCCTTCAAATATGATATAATATAGCTTATCGAATATAAATATATAAGAATAAGATACAAAACAATGAGAAAAAACTTAATTATAAAGCAATAAAATCTAAGAATATATATGATAGGACGAGATCAGTACTCTGAATCAGAATTATAGTTGGATCTTAAGGTTATGTTTGGTTCCCGAAAAATACTAAGAAAAAAAAATGTAAAGGAAAATGATTTTTTCATATTTGGTTGTCCTATGAAAAATATAAAAGAAAATCAAATATAATTAAAACTAATTAAAAACTTATGTATTTTAAAATTATTTAATCTTTATATTAATGAGTTAAAATAAATAAAATAAGTTTGAAGTAAAAAATAAAAATAACTTATCAACTTTTAATCCATTTTTTATTTTCCTTCACTTTTTCTTTCCTTCTATTTTTCCTTTATATTTTCTTTCCCTTGCATTTTCCTTCAAATTTTCTGAGAACCAAACATAGCCTAAAAGAAAAACACAAATATATATATATATATATGGAAAATCTACATTTAGTAGTGTGGGTTAAAGAAAAATATGAGTTTTTCCTTGTCTTTTTGTTTCAAATTGAGAATGCTCTTAACATTTAAAGTAATATAACAGATGCCATTCACAAAAGGAACCATACCTATATATCAATGCAAGAAAGAGAGAGATAGAGAGAGAGGGGAGGAGGGGCAGGAGGGGGAGAGAGAGAGAGCCTAACCAGAAGCAATAGCCAAGATGACCACCAAGAAAGCTATTTTGAAAGCCATCTTAATTCTTAAAAGAGCCTTTTGTTATCAGAATTCTGTATCTTTGTGGTACAAGTACACAACCTCCTCTAGCAGGCAATATTTATGGTGGTGGAGGGTGCTACAAAGGTAATAAAATCTGAGGGATTTAATCATTTTAAATGGTTGGATTTTTTTGCATATGGTAGAAAAGAAAGAAATAATTTATGTAATTCTAAGAAAATCTTAATGATATACCTATTGATTATGGTAATCTTAATTGAAATTGGAAATTACATGCAAATTCATATGATTTAGATTGAGGTGTTTGTCTTGGGATTTATGGTTCATGTCACATGGCTCAATTTGTATCAAGAACATCCAATCAAATTGGACTAAACTAGTTCATATTCAATTAGTGGGGTTGTATCCTCTTATGATAAAAAATTTGAAGGATAAATGAAGGTTGATTCATTTAATATACCACGATTATGTTGCATGAACGAAAAAAATATTAAGAAAAATGATTTTTTATATTTGATTGATTACGAAAAAAGTACAAATAAATAAAATTAAAATTAGTTTAAAACGGGTATATTATAAAATTATTTAATCTTTATATTTAAAAAAAAGAAAAATAATTAAATGAGTTTGGTTGAACATACCAATCAACTACAAGAAATGATATGTTTGGATGACTAAATATAGCATGAGATAAGAAAAGATAAGGAATAACATATCATATTCTATATTTGATCGATACGCTCAACAAATATGGAATAGGATAAGTGATGAAGTATATTATCTACCATTTTTTTTATATCTCTTCTAGAATGTGTTAATCATAAGTTAAAAAGCAAGATATATATTTTTAAGAAAATCACATATAAAATATTTTTTCAAAAAATATTAAAAGCAATTTCTCAAAATTTTAAATATATTTTTTTATTTTCCTTCACTTTTTCATTCTTTCTATTTTTCCTTCTTATTTTCTTTCCCCTATGTTTTTCCTCGGGTTATGTTTGGTTTTCGGAGAATACTAAGGAAAAAAAAAATGCAAAGGAAAATGATTTTTTCATGTTTGGTTGTCCTATGAAAAATATCAAATAAAATAAAATATAATTAAAACTAATTAAAATTTTATGTATTTTAAAATTATTTAATTTTTATATTGATGAGTTAAAATAAATAAAATGAGTTTGAAGTAACAAAAAAAATAATTTATCCATTTTTAATCTATTTTTTTTATTTTCTTTCACTTTTTCTTTCCTTCTACTTTTCTTTTGTATTTTATTTTCCTTGCATTTTCCATCAAATTTTCTGGGAACCAAACATAGCCTCAAAGTTTCAGGAAACCAAATAAATCTAAATTTATTTTTTGTTTTCCTTTGCTTTGTATTTCTTTATTTTTTTATTATTTTAATTTCCTTACATTTTTCCCTAAATTTTTCAAAAACCAAACAATCTTTTTTTTTTTTTTTTTCCATTATTTTACTTCCTCAATGGGTTGAACATACCAATCAAATACAAGAAATGATATGTTTGGTTGACTAAATATAGCATGAGATAAGAAAAGATAAGGAATAACATATGATTTTCTATATTTGATCTATATACTCAACAAATATGGAATAAGATAAGTGATGAGGTATTTTATCTACCATATTTTTTATATCTCTTATAGGACATCTTAATCATAAGTTAAGATGCAAGCTATATATTTTTAAGAAAATCACATATCAAATATTTCTTTCAAAAAATATTAAAAGCGATTTCTCAAATTTTAAAAAATGTTTCCTACATCTTGCCAAACACCTGATTTTTCTTTTTTAAAATACTTTTTAGATTAAAAGTGATTTTCAAAAAACAGTCACAAACCAAGTCTTCCCAAAGTTTGTTGTAGACCTAAGGACACAATAACACTAAAAATTTGATCTTGTCCCTAAGCCAGGTCATGGTGTTTGGGAAACCCATTAATGTCTATGGTTTTGTTTGATTGATGAAAATTTGAAAGAAAAATGTAAGAGAAATAAAATAAAGAGAAAAAATAGAAAGAAAGAAAAGTAAGAGAAAATAAAATATAGTTTTAAAGTGAATAAATAATTTTTATGTGTTATTTTAAACTTATTTCATTTAAAGTTAACTCTTCAATCAAAAGATTAAATAATTTTAAAAATAAATATATAAAATTTGAATAATTTTGATATTTTTCATAATAAAATTAAATATGAAAAAATTATTTTTTAATATATTTCTTTTCTTTTCTTAGTACTGTCCCAACATCAAACATAATTTATATATCACTTCCTCTTTCTATGGAAAACAAACTACAACGAAACAAATCCAAATTCATATAGATAGCCAAGTAAAGCTTGAAACTTATTAATTATTTATTTGAGTTGATTTTAAGTAAATTTGTTAACTCAAAACTTATTCTTTATTTTTCATTTTAAGTATTAAGATTGTTTGATAAAATTACTTAAAATTTATCCTAAATCATCAAATTGATACATTTACCATTGTTAATTTTAATTAATATTCATACTTATTGATTTTAACTCATATTGATTTTCATTAATTTTAAGTAATAAATTTATTTATAAAACATCCATATTTAAAATATTGTAGATAGATAAGACAGCCATAAAATATTTATTATAAGAAATGAGTTATGGACGTGGAATCATAATTTTAAGATATATTATTTCTAGTGTGGGCAAATGAGGCAAAAGGAATTTAAAATAAAAAATAAGATAACTATTTTGACTTACATTTAAAACTAATTTGAAGTTGTAATATTATATTATTTTATCAAATATACTTAATTTACTTAATGACTTAAGTTATTAAGTCATTAAGTTAATTTGCCAAACACTCTTTAAATCTAGTAAAAAGTTAGGTGTGATTTATTAAAAGCTACAAACAGATGAATTTTTCTATCTATTTCAACCCAACTAGCGAAGGCATGTCTTCTCCGCTCCAATTTTTTCATATGGTGTGTTAAATTAATAAACTCAAGCTCAATTTGGGTTGTACTTGGGTTAAATTTAACGTTTTTATATATTTTTATAGTATATATCATTCTTTATAATAATATTCATTTTATTTTTAGATTTAAAAAAATAAGTTATGTACTTTTTTATTTTTTTAGAAAAATATATAAATTTATTTTTTTATTTCTATCAACACGATAAATTAGCTTAATGAGTTAAGGCCTCAGCCTATTTAAAAATTATTTCAACAAAAACTTTTTAAACTTGTAACATTTTTATCAAAAATACTTTTATAAAAAATTGGTTGGAATCGGGATATAAACTATTTTTCTATCTTTTTTTTTGTAATTTATTCTTTAGATTTTTAAAAATAAAATTAAAAATTTTGTCCAATACCTAATTTTTATAAGAAAAAGGTTAAAACCTTTAACGGGAATTTATAATATTTAAAAAATAATATTAATATTGTATAAGTTTCATTCAATAGGAAGTAACTTTTTGTTTAGATCAAATCTTAAGCTATTAAATATTAAGGGTATTTTTTATAACAATTATTTGACAACCATAAAACAGGATATTTTATAAAAATTAGTTGTTTTCATTTAGTTTTTTTAGAACTATTTTAAAAAATAATTATATAAAAATAGAAAATGATTAAAAATAAAGCACTTTAAATAAAATCTATTTTTAAACATATTTAAAAACATAAAAAATATATGTATTAAAACATTTCAATTTTTCAAATATAGATAAACAATTTTTAAAAACAGTTTTTGAAAACAGTTTCTAAATAAATCTTCAGGTTTACTTCAATCTCGAGTTCCAATTGAAGACACAAAAAGAAACTTACAATTACAAAATATACAACATAATTGGAAATTTGGAGTGAAGGAGGTATCCAAAATAAAAATACCACTCTTTTATTATAAGAGAAATAGCTTTCTCTAGAAACTCCTTTTCAAGGACATTTCTTCATGTTTTCAAAATCACCATCAAGGGGGTGAAATCCATGTTTTCTCGCATACACATTGGCCATTAACACATTTGGGTGAGTGAGGACAAATGATATTACAGTCCTTAGTATTGGCACATGATTCCTCTGGTTGAACCCTTGCTTCAAGTTGAGAGGTAGAGTTGAAAACTTGGGTTTCCTTTGATTCCCCACATATGCATTTGCCATCCACACATTTATAAGGAAATCCTTGACACACTTTACTACAATCGATCATCCTCGGACATCGGAAATCCCCCCTTGCATCGGCTTTTGGGATTCCCTTAAATAGTAAACCTGTCATTCAACGTATGTCGGATAACTTTACCAAATATTGGATCTCGGTTATTAAGGCTATGTTTGATTCTAGGAAAATTTGAAGGAAAATGCAAATGAAAGAAAATAGAGAGAAAAAGTAAAAGAAAAATAAAAAATAGAATTAAAGATGATAAATTATTTTTATTTGTTACTTTAAACTTATTTTATTTATTTTAACTCATCAATATAAAAATTAAATAATTTTAAAATGTATAAGTTTGTACTTTTCGAAACCAAATATAACCTAAAAGTTTATGTTAAAAGTTGTGTTGGTGGAAGAGAATGTAAAGATATAAGATAAGATATAAATAATCATATCAAATTTAACTAAGTAATGAGAGAGAGAAATTTAACTACAAAGTAATGAATGAGAGAGAGGTATAAAACAATCATATCAAATTTAACTATAAAGTAATGAGAGAGAGTAACTTAACTACAAAGTAATGAGAGAGAGAGAGAGAGAGAGAGAGAGAGAGCCTAACCGGAAGCAATAGTGGAGAAAACTAGCAAGAAAGCTATATTGAAAGTCATCTCCTTTAGTCATGAAAATTAAATATCTTTGCAGGACAAGTGCACAAACCTCCTCTAGCAAGCAATATTTATAGGGGAGGGGTGCACCAACCTCCTCTAGCACGCAATATTTGTAGGTGGGATTTTTTGGATATGGTAAAGTCAATGCAGGTTGACAATGACTTGATGATTTTTGTACTTCTAAGAAAATCTTAATGGATATTGGAAATTCCATGTAGATTCATTGTAGCCAATAGGATTTAGATTGAGGTGAGAAAATCTCCCTACAACCAAGTAGGGATTTAGATTTAGAAATTAATGAATTTTCAAATTAATTATTATTTATATAGAAGAAGAAAAATAATTAAAATAAATTTTTAAAAAAAATAAAAAACCATTAACTTTAAATTTATTTTTCATTTTTTATTTCTTTATGCCTTTTTGAAGATTTCATGAGCAAACCTTCATATATCATTTTTCTCTTTGTATGGAAAACAAACTATAATGGAACAGATCCAAGTTCGGGTACATAGCCAGATAGCTTCAGCTGCCCATCTAGCTCAACCAGCAAAGTGTAAATCTCGTCAGAAGCCAGGTGAGATTTATCAGAAGCTGCAAACTGATGAATTTTTCTATCCATTTCAATCCAACTGGACCCGGGGCTCGTCTTCTCCACTCCTAGTTCCTTCATTGTTGCCCTGATATTCGCTACCTCGCTCCATCGATTTACTTCTGCATACATGTTAACCAAAAGGGTGTAATACCCGCTATTGTTTGGCTCCAAAACCTTCAATTCATTGACTGCAACTTGAGCAATCTTCAAGTTCCTATGAAGCTTGCAGCCACCCAACAATGCACCCCATATAACAGAATTTGGTTCCATTCTCATGCTCCTTACCAATTCCAATGCATCTTCTAGCAGACCGGCCTTGCCCAATAGATCAACCATGCAACCATAGTGTTCAATCTCGGGAGGGATGGAAAAATCACGGCTCATGCTTAGAAACCTCTTGCGACCTTCTTCAACAAGTCCTGCGTGAGTGCAGGCGCCTAGAACACTAATGAAAGTAACCCCATTTGGTTTGATTTTCTCCCTCTGCATCCTGCTAAACATGGCCAGCGCTTCTTCTGCATAACCGTGAACTGCAAGCCCTTCGATTATTGAGTTCCAACAGAACAGGTTCTTCTTCCGCAATTTAAAGAATACCACAAGGGATTTGTCTAAGCTCCCACACTTGGCATACATGTCAATCAATGCAGACCCGATATAAACATCAAGATCAAACCCCATTTCCATTGCATAGAGATGTATTTCCTTTCCTAAGTCAAGTGCTCCAAGATGGGCACAGGCTGAAATAACAGTTGCCATGGTTACCTCATCAGGGCTGATCCCATTTGTCTGCATCTCATTAAAAACTGCTAAAGCTTCTCTATACTGTTTGTTCTGAGAATAGCAAGCGATCATGGTTGTCCATGAAATTATATCCCTGTTGGGCATTTGACTAAACAACAGCTCCGCAGATTCCACGTTCCTCAATCTTGAATACCCATCAATCATAGCATTCCATGATGCAGTGTTCCTCTCCGGCATTTCATCAAACAACTGCCTCGCAGAACTCATATCCCCAGTCCTGGCATGAACCGAAATCATCGTGGTCCATGCAAAAACATCTCTCGCAGACATTTCATCAAACACCCTCCTCGCCTCAACAATTTTACCAGCATTCCCATACAAATCAACCAAAGCAGTCTGAACAAACACATGAGAATCAAACCCATGTTTCCAAATATGACCATGCACAGCTTCTCCAAACCCCAATTCAGATACCAAGCTACAAGCCTTAACCAAGGATGAAAATGTAAAACTAGTAGGGGAGACTTGAGCTTGGACCATATCTAAATAACAGTCTAGAGCTTGAACTGGATGATAACATTGAACAAGGGCCCTGATCATGGCATTGTACACAAAAACATTGGGCTCCTGCATGTGGGTAAATGCTAGAATTGCATAATCTATTCTATGAAAGATGGAACATGCAGCGATGAATTGATTCATCAAGAAACAGTCTTGGTTTGCATTGGCCTTGATCATGGAGGCATATACAGATTCCAGCTCCTTGACCATGGAACATTTCTTGATTTGCTGAGCTAGGTAGTTGAAGTTAGTTATAGTTTTGGCATATGTAGGAGTCATTGATTCAAACAAATGTATAAACTACAGGTATATATCAATGGTTAAAGGAGAAAAAAATAATTATTCCATGTTTGAATTTAAAAAATAACTCATTTTTAACCTTCAATAGTTAGATTATTTATATATAAGTTTTTAAATAAAAGATTATTTGAAAAAACAAAAGTAAAAATATTTTTTTTTTTACCGAAAATGAGCATTTTTAAGTTTTAAAAAAATGAGGATTAAATTTATAAAATGGTGATTATTTCTTCCCATTTAATCAAATAACCCATTTAAAAAATACCATAGTTTTGATTACTTATTTTACTTTTACAATTAAATAATATTTGGTTTTTTAATTTAATATTAAATGCAATTTACTTGCTAACTTTTGAATAATTTACTTTTAACTTTTTTTTTTACTTATTTAAAAAAAATTTATTAAATAGAAAATATCAAAATATTTTAAATGTTAAAAATAACTTTTTAAAACAATCAAAATACAATCTCAATATAATCCTAACTTTATTAATACTTGATACTTAATTTAAATAAAATAGTAAAAAAGTAAATAATTTAATATTTAATACCGTTAGGTTGTATTTACAATTAAGTTAAATTAAGTTTTATTTAAATTTACGTCAAAAAAAACAAACACTATTTAATCTTTTCAAAATATGAATTTACTTTTTATATTAAAAATATTTACACTAATTAAACTCATTTTCTTAAAGATAAGTTCACTTTTTACACTAAATTCGCCTTTATACATGAAACCGAAACGATTTTTTAAAAAAGGAATTTTAAAAAATTTGTTGTACCCATGCAAAATTCATTCTTTTTTAAAATGGTTGGATTTTTTTGGTATGGGGTGGAACCAATAAAGGTTCCAATAACCTAGACATAGAAGAGAGACAAGTTATACAATTTCAAAAATAAAATTTTAGTGATATACCTAGACATTAAGATTATGGTAATCTTAATTTTGGAAATTAGAAATTAGAAATTATATAACTTGATTCATTTAATCTTTTCATGGTGAAAACTCGATCCATAAAAATAATTATAAATATAAGTAATTATTCTTATTAAATTTGACAATAATCTAGTCTTAATTATAAAAGCACTTGTAAAATATGGAGCATAATCTTATAAAGTAGATATTAAAAAGGGAAAACCATGGGAAGACATTAATGAAATAAAAATAAAAATATGTTAAATAAATAGACATGAAGGGTCAAAGACTCAAAATACAAAAAGCAACAGCTAAGAACCATAAAATACATAAATAAGGAATTAATTGATTTGGAATTTAATTACCTTATTTTCTTTTATAAAAATAAATAAAAAAGTTGTCTTCATTAAGTAAATTAATAACTTAAAATGGCTTAATAACTTAATTTAAGTATAAATATGTTTAGTAAAATAATTTAATGGTACAGCTGAAAAGTAAAAAACAATCAACTTATTCTTAAATCGATATATTCATTTTACTTTTTTACATCATTTATTTTAATTACTTCTATGATCTTCTTTGTTACTCCATAACCTCAGATGTTACTCAACCTCTTTTTCTCTAATTATGGTTTATGATAATAAATATATCAATTTGATGATTTAAAATAAGTTTTAAATTAATTTTATCAAATAACCTTAATTCTTAAAATAAAAATTAAGTAATAAATTCTAAGTTAACAATTTAAATATAATTTAACTTAAAGTCAACTTAAGTCATTAAGTAATAAATATTAAGTTTTACTAACCATAGAGTGTTTAATAAATCAATTTAATTACTTAATAACTTTATTTAAATTATTAAGTAGATTAAACATATCTAGTAAAACAACTTAGTATCATAACTTAAAGTTAAAAATAACTTTAAATATTAAGTTAAAATAATTAACTTATTCATAATCTCAAATCTATTTTTGTCTTACTTATCCATATTTAGTGAGAGTATATTTAACAACCATGATTCCACATCTATAACCCATTTTTTTTATGGTAAGTTACTCTTATTGATCAATTTTAATATTTAAAGTAAAAACTAAATAATAAGTTTTAAGTTAACAATTTAAAAACTATTTAAGCTAAATTTAATTTTTATCAAACACCTAATTTTAATTAGATTTTAGATAATATAAACGAGATTTCATATTTGAAAAAAAAAAACATATAAACAAACACCACCTTAATCAATAATACATACAAATTTTAATTACTATCTTATCTTTAAATAATTTAATGGTACAACTTAAAGTAAAAAACAGTCAACTTATTCTTAAATCGAGATATTCATTTTACTTTTTTACCTCATTTATTTTAATTACTTCTATGATCTTTGTTATTCCACAACCTATGTTACTCAACCTCCTTTTCTCTAGTTATGGTTTATGATAATAAATATATCAATTTGATGATTTAAAATAAGTTTTAAATTAATTTTATCAAATGACCTTAATACTTAAAATAAAAATTAAGTAATAAATTTTAATTTAACAACTTAAATATAATTTAACTTAAAGTCAACTTAAGTCATTAAGTAATAAATATTAAGTTTTACTAACCATAGGATGTTTGATAAATCAATTTAATTACTTAATAACTTTATTTAAATTATTAAGTAGATTCAACATATCTAGTAAAACAACTTAATATCATAACCTAAAGTTAAAAATAACTTTAAATATTAAGTTAAAATAATTAACTTATTCATAATCTCAAATATATTTTTGTCTTATTTATTCATATTTAGTGAGAGTATATTTAACAACCATGATTCCACATCTATAACCCATTTCTTTTAAGATAAGTTACTTTTATTGACCAACTTTAATACTTAAAGTAAAAACTAAATGATAAGTTTTAAGTTAACAATTTAAAAACTATTTAAGCTAAAATCAACGTTAAATAATAAATATTATTTTTTATCAAACACCTACTTTCAATTAAATTTTAGATAATTTAAACAAGATTTCATATTTGGAAAAAAAAAAAAAAAGAAACATATAAACAAACACCACCTTAATCAATAATACATACAAATTTTAATTACTATCTTATCTTTAAATTTTATTGACATTTATGAAAATATGAAAGAGTGGCTAATTAAACTTGATAGAACAAATACGCCAAAAATAGGAATATCAAAGAGGAAAAAAAGGGAAAGAAAATAAAATCTATTTAATTAATCCAAGGAAATTAAATATAAGGAATGCCAAAATAGAACAAACTTGATTTAAAAAATAGGAATCAAAAGAGGCATCAAACCAACGTAAGAAAAAAATCTAGCTTGTTTCCATATTTAAATGGACCAAAGTTTAAAAATAAAATAAAAATTAAAAATTAAAAATCTAACCGATGTGGTTTAGCTTATATATATTAGTGCTTCTCAAGAAAAGCTGAAAAACACAAAGGCCTAGTACTGTATTAATCAACTGAAGATCGAGAGAAATGGCTTATACTTCTAGCTCTTGTTCTTCCTCTTTCTTCCTCCTCCTCCTCCTCCTCACCATCTTCCTCTCCATCTTCTCCCACCACCATCTTCACCCATCTCTTTTTGCAGAAGCAGCTGATCCAGCGTTGATCACTGGCCTCTGCAAGAACACAAAGGAGCCACCAGTCTGCCAAGCCTGCCTGAAAAATGGCCCCTCCGACGTGCCATCACTGGCCAAGGTGGCCACTGGGTGTGCCAGGGTCACCATCCACTCCTTCTATGACCTCTCATCTAAGATGGCTAGGAGCACCCCACCTGGAGAACTGAAGGATGTGCTTGATGACTGTGCCATGAACTCCTCCTTGGCTGCAGACGAGCTTGATGGGCTGATTGATTTGATTGACTCAAAAGATTATCGTTCTGCTATTGATTACATTCCAAGCCAAGTAAACCATTTGGTGGATTATTGCTTCAACAACTTCTACATGCATCCAAAGCTGACCATGCCCAAGCAGCTCTATGATGCTGCAGCGAATTCTGATAGGGATCTCAATACTATTTCTGCAATCTTGTCTACTCTTGTTTGGTAGTACATGTAGTGAGAGGAAATCAAGGGCAGAAACCCCAGGAGGGATTTCAGTTTTTTTGTAGTTTTTTGGAGAAGAATAATGGAGTTATGCAACTTTCTTTGAAATGTTATGAGTTTTTTGCAGTGATTGCTTGATTTTTTCTTTTAAAAAAATAATAATAAAGTACAATAAAATATTATGAGTTTAGTCTATTATATCGGGATTCAAGTTCAAAGGGGTTCTCACAATTAAAAACCTACATATATATATATATATATATATATATATATATATATATATATATATAATTTTCTTCTCTAACTGATGTAGAATGTCACGAGACAACATCTATATATCATATATGAGAAAAAATTCATGAATTTATATATATATATATATAAATAGATAGATTCCCGACACAATTTTAATTAAATATATTAATTTTAAGTATGAAATAAGATATAATTTCATGTTTTTCCATATGTATCGATTCGAGTTATTTTCATTGAAGAAGACTGTACACATAAAACTCTATGTATGTAAACGTGCCATTTTCCATGAACTTTCATTTTGGAAGCTAGAACTTAGGGTACCTCAAAATAAAGACACGTGTCAAAAGTAGATGTCCCGGAGAATCGACAAGGCCGCATAAATTGACTGCCCACACCTTCTGAATCTGCCACGTCATCGTCAACCTTCTCCACCAGACAGGCCCCCAATATTTCAGATACTCCGTCAACCTCCACATCCAGAATAATAAATTGAAAAAATAAAATTAAAAATAAAATCCAGTAGTAATCGGAGTTATCATCGTCTCTTCATCTTCGACCTCGCAAATCTTCAATGGACTCCGATCACTGGTCGTCGCGTCTTGCGGTTGCGAAGAGGCAGTACATGCTTCATCAAACCAACAAATCTCATTCAGGTATTTTTTTTTTAAAAAAAAAAAATTGTTTGAAGCTCTGATGTGTGGAATTATTATTATTTTTTTTTTTTGAGAATATTGTTGAATTTTATGTTTTATATTTTTGCTTTTTGATTGGTAGATCGGTTGTGCATCGATGATTTGGAGGTGGAAGACGATATTCCGTGCCCGTATTGTTACGAAGATCACGATATCGCCTCGCTGTGCTCGCATCTCGAGGATGAACATTCTTTCGAATCCAGAGTCGCCGTGAGTTTTAGTTTTTTTTTTTGGTTTTATTTATGTTTTTTGATATGGGAATAATGAATTTTGGCGTTTATATGTGAATCAAGCTCTGTTTGTTTCCCGGTAAAATTATTTATTTATTTTTTATGCATGAACAATAAAAGTTGACTTGTAGGTAACAATTTCTCAAGGAGACTGTTTTGGAGAAGTGAATAGCTGGAAAAGCTTTTGCAACGTGAAACACAATTTGAGTGTTTAGTTATTTATTTATTTTTGAGTTGTGATTTTATTGGGGAACAATTGATTTGATTTTGATATCTGTAAGAGGAAACATAAAACAAAAGGGACAAAAGGGGTTAGATTGAGAGGAGGAGGAATTGAGCTGCTTTTATGAGGATTTTCATAGATTGATAGCTATTATGAGTTTCTTTGGGGGGAAAGATTGAAGAGAGCTGATTGGTTTCTACTGAATCTTACCGGCAAGCCCCACAAGTTCCAACAGTTGAATGATTGTGCGCAGTTGATACTTGATTATTCTAGGACAGCAATAAGCAATTCAATGCGGTTTCCTACCCTTTATCTATGAACACCCCCTTCCATCCTAGTGAAGATCAAATTGGAGCCTTGGTGTTTGATACAATCCCTTAGAGACTTTGTCAAAAGGAAAGTCGGCACGTTTGATCCATTAATCTTTTTCATGTCATGAGTTGTGGAAGTTTGTGGTCTTTGATTGGGATTGGAGGAGGGCTTCTTGATTTCATTGGTGGCAGTGTTTATAAGCTCCATGGATTACCTTGTTGCTGTTTAATGCAACGGATCTTGTGTTATGCTGAAATATGTGATCTTGAAGGTCACCTTCCAGGGTGGTATTGAGCTTCATTTGGGTAGGATAGAAGGACTTTTGAATTCCCTTTAGGTCTTGAAGGGAACTGAAGTCAGAGATATGACCGACCATCTGGCCTGTCGGGTGAAGTTGGGGTTAGTTTATTTGGAGAAACAATTAAAGAAACTGTGTTGAGCTTGGGGCCTACCCTAGGGTCTGGATAGTGGTTCTTACTTCTTATACACTGAAGATTGTCTCATTAGAGTGAGTGAGTTTTAGAGAGAGATATGGAATAGATGAGGGAAACTTGGTGAAAGAGTGCTAAGAGGAAAGAGGGGTCCCTATAGTTCCTCTTGGGGGCCTATTTGTACTTTTGTGGTAGCGTATGTTACATAGGTTCGGGTATGGGTGTCAAATGCAGGTGTGTGTCTAGGTGTCTGATCCTTCACAGCTCAAGCTAAAATCACTTTGAAGTCAATTATAAACAAAAGATAACATTTTCTTTTTAAAAAAAAAAATTTTATTTCTTTTTTTTATATATATATAGGCAAAGATGCAATAAAGAGTGTATTAAAAGAAACAGGGCGTCCAACGGCAAGCCCAAAGCATACAGGAGGTATACAACGGGTGCCTATAGGCTAAAAACAAAAGGAAGAGGCATTCAAAAAACTTACCCACCCTCATCTATAGCCCACCCACACAAAAAAGTTAAATAAAGAATTAGGCCTGTCAACAATACAACCCTTGGACCAAGACCAAAAATTGCTAACAAAAGAAAAAAATTGGACCGACACTTGGACAAAAAAGTTTCTTTCTTTTATGTTTTACCCTTATTTTTAGGGGGGGAAAAATCAACACAATGAATATCCAAAGCAAAACAGCGCAAGGATTTGCAAACCCTTGCCCTTGTCGCGCCATATCAACACAGGTTTGTTGGATGAAATTGAAAGAGTCTGGATATCAAAGGTGGTAGTAACATGTCTCTCCATTGATTTGCTGTTGACAACCGTGGCAACATTCCTCTAGCTAATGTCCCAGGTCTCAGTTAAGAGTCTGAATGCCGTTGGAGTGTGAGACTTGGATGTTAGGTCCTTGGTGAAGTTGCTTCATTGATAGTGTTCTAGGTGTCCCTTTTGCTAGATTACACAGATTTTGAGGGCCATGGGGTTCATCTCTGTTTGTGCAATGTCCTGAGGTGTCCATATGGGTTTGGTACTTTGAAGCAATATTTGGACGGAACTGTAAGTTGCAGCTTGGCAACTTGTGTTTGTACACTACAAGGGCCATTGGAGCTCTTGTATCAGTGTTCTTCCACATGCATTCCATTCCATGTGGGTTTTTCAATGTGGAAAAGGTTCTAGTACTATCCAAGCCTCAAAATACTAATACTTACTGAGATTGAAAAAACATTGTATTGCTAAACAAATTGAACCCTACATTGTTTAGTTTGTTGTTATCATTTATTTATTTTTAAATTTTAAGTAAGAGAATAAATAAAAAGAAAGAGAAGTGAGAGAAGATATTGAACTGTTCTTGTGTGTATTTGTTGATTGGCTGGGTCATTACCAGATTCATCTATAATTAAATATTGCATATTTGTAGGATGATGAAGATAGTTGTTTTAGACATTATAATTTAGTTTAAGATCAACTCTTTGATAATTGAGAGGAGAATTGTTTTAATTACATTTGGGTTATATTTGGTTGGCTAGATATAGTATGTGATAGTTTAAGATTTTATCCCATGTTTGATTAGCAATGGGATAGGATAGGTTATTCTGTCACTTATTTTATGTTCAACCAAACATGACATAGGATAAGTAGTAAGATATATTATCCATTTTTGTTTTATATCCCTTCTATAGGAAATATGTTAATCCTAAACTGAGATATAGGATATGCATATCTCATGTATCATAATTTTTTTTTTAATCATTTTTTTATATTTTTATATTATTTATTTTACAAAATAAATAAAAAATGATTAAATAAATTGAATAACGTAATATAAAAAAAATTATAAATTCTAAATATTTTAATCATGAATATTATTAAATGTAAGAGATTTTTCTGTATTTTTTTTATTGGCAAATATTAGAATGCAATACAATTATTGAACATTGAAAAATAATATATATTCAGTTTCATTTTCTTATTTATTTTACAAACTAAATACAAACATAGCATATTACATATATTACTTCAAGATTTCATGTACGTTTTATATGATATCCAAGGATATCATATGACATTAGAAATGATATCTTGGGATATGTATTTCTTATTCAATGAGACATGATATCCTAGAAATACATATTCTATCCCATCCTATCATATCCTATGCAATTCCACCAACCAAACGTAGCCTTAGTATCTATGTTGGGTTATGGATCATGAGTTTCTAGTTCTAATATGTACAAGAGGATATGTATCTTAGGATTGGATAAGACTCAAGGCGCTGCAAATCTAAAAGATTGATGGATAACTATATGTCATCAATCAACCTTTTAGTTAGGTGTCTTTGGATTCTGGATAGAAGTTATTCAATACATTATCTTAAATTTCATTTAGTTTTGAATCATAAATACAGATAAGTCCGTGACATTGGCAATTTGTTTATTGCTATTTTTTCTCTCTAAATTGACTAATTTTCATGATAGAAGAACATTTATTGAACCCAAAAGATACAAGACTGATTCTCCATTTTTTTTTTGTCTTCCTCTCTTTCAGGTTTGTCCAATTTGCTCTGTTAAGATTGCAAGAGACATGCTAGGTCATATAACAATGCAACACAGGCACTTGTTTAAGATATCCTTTTCATATATTTGCTGCCGAAAAAGAATGAATATATATGTCTTTTAGTCCAGATGATCGAATAAGCAATATTGGGTGCCTGTTCTTGGTGATAACCTTGTTCAACTCAAATAAAAAGGTCTTGTATCTCAACTACTTGCGGTAGGCTTTGAGAAGCATTTTTGCCTTTCATCCCCATCAGCAACCATATCCTCTGCTGAAATCATAGCTCCTTAGGATTTTGGTTCTGAGAGATTTAACCAAAAGGCTTTTATGTTGGCTGTCTATCAAAATCCTCTCCTTTCATGGCCATAACGTGTCCTTGACTCATTAATATTGAATTTCTGATGTCGTTTTCCTTAACTAAAAGTTACTTGCAGAGGCGTCGTAGATTACGCAGAGTTGCTATTCCAAACAGCCAAGCTCTGTCCCTTTTGGGACGGGATCTCCGTGAGGCTCACCTGCAGGTGCTTTTGGGTGGTGGGGGATATCGGCCTAGCAATGCTAATGCATCTAATTCACTCACTGAGTCATTGCTCTCATCTCTTGTTTTGAACTTCCCTTTATGCGAAGCCGAAGAGATTACAAAATCTGTGGTTCCTGACCTCGAAGATACTTCTGGAGCAAATTCATCAAAGAAAACCTGGAATACAAGGTAGTGGATTCAAGTTTCTCTTTATTCCTTTTGGCAAAACATGGACCCACAGTCTCTAAGACTTACCAAGTCTTGTAATTAGTTGCAGATAGTTCTTGTTTTCTGTTACACACACACACATCTTCTCTTGGGAAGTACAAACTAGATACTTCAAATGCTTGTTGAGATATGTGAGACCATTCAAGGATATACTGGATGAGACTCGGTGATGCATTAGCAATGACAGAGGTAAATGAGCATCTAGTAATAAGAATTGTAAAGGATGTTTTATTTCTTTTAATTCTCAATTTCTTCTGTAGAAAATTTTCAGGAACCAACCGTTCTATACTTCTGTATGCATCTTTGCATTTTCTTTTTCAAGATGGAAATGATATAAAAACTTGATAACAAATTATCTTGTACTTGTGTAAACCTTTTTTGATGTTTGCGCTTTAATTTGTTCAAACCTTTTTCAATGGAGGTCGACCCCTGTGCTTGATAAGTACCAGCCAGAAGTTGCCATTAGGAGGCTTTTGGAATTACAACTTTCCTTTCAACTTCCTTCATATCCGTTACTGATCTAAAAGACTATTCCATTGATTAATTATGCATTATAGCATGCGCTTTTATCATAGATGAAATACTTCATACTTGCATGTAAAAGCCAATAAAATCCTAAAAACGAATGGTTTTATTGGTCATTAACTAGAGGTTCCCTAGTATATGTCGGCAGTAGAGCTGCATTTGGTCCCTTTGTAAGTTCTAACACTGTTTCTTTCTTGATTTCCAGTGTCTATTCTTCCTTAAGTTCTGAAGAACGAGAAAAGAAGATCAGACAAACTACTGCAAGAGCAGGGTTCATCCAAGATCTGCTGATTTCCACCATGTTTGATGACTAGTGGAAGAATCGGTCCCATAAGTGAACTGTAAGTTAACTAGTTAATTATGCTGAAAGGAGGCTTTGGAGTGCTCCTAAGGTTCTTTAGGGCACTATGTATTGTTGGACTGCCCAGCAATACATGCCATTGCCCTCCTTGAATTCTTTTATTGAAGCAGTAATTAAAGTATGTGGAGTTGTTTGATCCATCCAAATTGTTCTATATTTCTAAAGCATGTTGACCGACCATTCTAAAGTTTGATAATTTCATCATTACAGCTTAACTACACTTTCAGTGTCTAATTGTTCTTCTTCACAATTCTATGCATGCCTCAAGCTTCATAATTTTAGAAATAAGTTCAATTTCTCAACTTTTTCTGTTTCACTCCAATTTTTATCTTTCAAAGAAAAAGGCTTTTGAATTATCAAGGTTATTTTTCTATACAAACTTTCATTTTCTAACATATTTCTGACATGGACAATATTGTTTTTCGTAGAAACGATCTTTTAGGTTATTAAAAAAAAGGTCTATTTCATGTTTAATTAAACTTTCGTGAAATTATCATTTTCGCTTTCCTTCAAGGTGTATACAAACTCAACACATTGGTAAAATTACCCACCCCATACCATTTTTTTGACTTCTAACAATCCAACCTGAGCAAGGGAACTACTTGAAGCCATGTTCAACAGTAAAAATGCCCATGACCAAAGTGGAGGAATCACTCAGCCCTTGGAATCCACATATCTATCAAATAATTTGTGCCCAAGTTCATATTTGAGTGGATGGTTCACTCATTCAAGTTGGCTTACAGATGAAGTTAAAAGGACAAAATGTGATTCCATCACTTATTGTTTTCTAGTCAAAATCATAGAATTCTAAAAAAAATTGGCAGGCCATGTGGTTCTCGCCTGAAAAAGACAGACAGATGATGGGCAAAATTAATATGAAACTGGCCAAAACAAAACCAATGAAGAAGATGCTTTCTGGATGGTGTATAGTAGGTGCATTGTGCTTATCAAACAAATATATTTAAATACCCACATGGGTATCTCCATCTCTTCCATCAATTATGCATTTAACCATGTAAACGCTTTTTAAATCCACGATGGTTCATTGAGCCTAGAACAGAACAGACAATATAGACCTGGAAGGGAGCAGGTTGTGAGCTTAGAGCTCAAGGTTGCAGTTTCCTTTCCATGGATACAGAAGAGCAGGGAATTGTGCCCCATGCAGATTGATCAGTGATGTTTTTTTAAAAATGTATCAGTGTTTCATGAAATGGAAATATGAAAGGATGATGAACTCCCAAGTTCATCAGCTAGAAATATGAGATGGGGATCAATTTCAAGTTCTCCAACTAGATATCAGCACATATGCTAGTTTTCACTATCTCCCCATATATTGTTTTGTGTAACACAACTGCTTGTTTGTGGGTGTGTACTTTGTATTTGAAATAGTTTACCCCAGAAAATCAAGGATTTTGCTTCAAACTTGTATGATTCAGTTTTGGGAAAATTCCGGTATTTCACCATCTTCAAGCACTTGATGTCATGAGATAATAAACCATTAAGCTTCTAACAGTTCAACTGGCAACTGATAAGCAAAAGAAACCTTGATTTCCATAGAATTTGTTTGCACTAAGATTTGATGATCAGCTTTCTTTTTATTGTTTTATTCAATACTCTTTTCCCAAAGGTGATAAAACAGAGAAGGGACATGAACATAGAGCATGCCTTTGCTGATACTGATTGTGCTCAACAAGAACACACACCAAGATGAGAAGCAGGCTAAGAAATGCATATCTCTGGCCTCTTCTGATTTGATTTACTGGTTTCCTACGCATAGGTGACCAGCAGCCTCTGTGTTTTAGGGCCTGCTACCATATCATCCCAAAGGAGATCCGAGAGCGCCATCGTTAACTCACCTACCAGTCCTGTCACAAATAAACACACATAGTCAATTTGTTGATCAAACAACTTCTGAGTAGCCCCAACTAGATAAACTGATCAAACAAAAGCCAAAAGTTTTTCCATTTCTATTAGGCACCAATGTGGAAACATGTGGAAACCCCATATCAGAGGGGCACTCCTTTGGTGCAGAGAGGATGGGGTCCCTAAACCTTTGTTTTGTACCATGCAGAAGACTGATTTTTCGGTTTCTGAATGCCTTAGGAGGGAGTGTTCATAAAAAATGTGGGGGAAAGAGGATAGTTGCGTACCATCTCCAATGGGCTTTTCATCCCACATGACTATTGGCAGCAGAGGAAGAGTACTTCCTACATACATCATTTCAGCTGAACCTTTAGCTTCCTCCACTGTAACATTGGCGGTTCGTACATCTTTCAGTCGCCCCTGCTCAACCAACTTGGGGGCCAGTTCCAGAAGCCTCTTCGCAGTGCACCCACTGAGGATCTTGTCAAAAAATGGCAAGATAAGCTCCTTGTCATGAGTTATGAAAGCCACATTCACATTTGGACCTTCTGCAATGTAGCCTTCCTCATCAACCCAGATGGAAGCAAATGCTCCCTTCTCTTCAGCTTCCATTACAGAAAGGACATTTGGGAGGTAGTTTACATTTTTCGTAGTGGCAAATAGAGGTGACTTCATGGGGATGGTGGATGTTATCACTTTAACCCCTTCTCTGTGCTGATAAATCTTATCCTTGATGACTACAGCATAGAATGCAGATGTTGGGCATCCTGAGGGTGAGAGAAGGAAATTCCCAGGACCTGAAGTCAACCAGAATCTTAGAGTTCCTTCTGTGCATCGCGATGCTGCTGTCAGTTGAACAAGAATGCTGCGAAGCGTTGACCGAGGAAATGGGGAGGAAATCTTTGCCTTTGCTGCTGATCTGAGGAACCGGTCAAGATGGGCATCCAGCTCATATAAGTATCTGTGGAAGCAGCAGGTTCAGCCGGCTTAGTACTTGATATTTGCAAATAACCGAAAATTCTTTCCCAGACTCCCTCTTCAAATTCTTCATATTCCCCACAAGTTATGAAGTTGAAGACATGTGAATATATATACATAGAAGAGAATAATGAATCCTACCCATTGAGAATTATAGATGTATCAAACACACCATGCCCTCTGTGAACCATATGGTCATCTATTGGGATCACCATCATGGCTGGATCAAGAATAATTCCACCGAAAACGCTGGAATACATTGCTGGATATGGCTTCTCCTTCCCAGAGTCCCACTTCTCATGCAGCTTTTCAACCAACTGATTCATACAACAAAAGAAAGGGAAATCCAAAGCAAAGACAGCCCAGATGTTAAAAATATAGTAAAACAACTCACTGCCAGACTTTGTGGCCACCTTGGCTAGTTCAGTGGATAGAAGCAAAGTCTAGACGTTGAATGAACTTCTCCAGAAAGTTTTCGGTTTAATGGTAAGGAATTGAACAACTTAAAGCAGAAAGGCAAAAGGGCAGAAGGCAAAATGGTTTTTCCAATAGTATATTTTTTAATCCTGAACCAAATCATATTCCAAAACATTCCAAACTGTGATATAAGAGCACCTCCAGTGTGATAGTATGATGCTCATGAAAGAGAAATATGGGGGCTGAACTCCAGAGTAGCACTGCAGTGGCTAAAGAAAATCAAAATCAAGCCTTACAAAACTAGGTTTTATACCTCAGATGATGATTTGAACACATGAACCCTAAAATCAGTGTCTCTCTCAACCTCTGCTCCAGTCACTGCATCTTCATCAAACACATGGACTATCAGATTAAACCAAATAGAAAACCCACCAAAAACCCATAAAGAAGAAGTATTACCTGACTTCTGATCTGAAGGGGAGTTGCAGTTTTCCATGGCTAGGGAAAGATCACTGAAAACTCAGCTATGAATGGAAAGGAAAAGGAAATGCTGGATAGTATCGATCAGATGATACCAACAATGATTTATTGTCTGTGTTGATATAATATTTTATTCCCTGGGAATGAGGAGTGAGAATGAGCATTTCATCCCTTTTCTCCCAAATGATTATGGTAATGGAATAAAAATAGAAGGAAGGAATCCATTTTTTGATTTGAACAGCCAGTAATTTGTCTTGCCGTGTTTGGGCAGAACTCAAGTGTGGTCAACCTCCAAGACAAAGATCAGGCGGCGACTTCCGTATTTTCTGCCATGAATCTGTCCTGTAATAACTTGGCCTTGAATAGGCAATTGAGTTGGTGAGTTGGTTCATCCTCGTCACCATGCCACATCAGTTCGACAACGACTGATTACCTACCATCTGGTGGGTCTCCATGTATTTAGTCACGCCATCAATTTGATCCTTATCTTCTATTTTCATGCTAGTGTAAGTTCAGCATGGTTTCGGAATATGGTGAGTTCTTCTATTTGGAATGGTCTCTGTTGGACCTTCTTTTGGAATTCACTCTACAG
Organism: Vitis riparia; assembly: GCF_004353265.1. NCBI lineage: Eukaryota > Viridiplantae > Streptophyta > Magnoliopsida > Vitales > Vitaceae > Vitis > Vitis riparia. The sequence goes on from NC_048449.1 coordinate 2,746,076, forward strand.
AATCTAGAGAGCAAGAGGCCAGAAGTTGATGAGGGCTGAACCTAACATCAATCATCTAATGTTCTTTGAAGACAAAAAAACAGCAGAGGGTTCAGGATTTTTAACTTAAGGTCACTAGTTTTCTTGATAAAAGATGAGGTTGGTGGACCTGATGTTGAATAAATGTTGTTTGGACTATTTAAGTCACTCAAATAGGTTAGGGAACAAGCTCAAACCTGCCCAAATGATTTGGAATCCGACCATCTCAACCAACCTGGAAAGGTTCTTTAAAAATATAGTACAGTCAAGCATGGCTGCTCAGTAGGATAACCTTTGTTTTGTATTTATGCAGAGAAAGGCAAATGGTAAGACAAGCACAATCAGCAGTTGGATTCAAGCATGTTTTTTGATCAAGCTAAGTTTACCTATACACGGCATTTGTTCCAGAATTTCATGCTTCTAGGGTGGTTTATTATGAAAAGTTAACATTATATTGATAACTTATCTAACTACGAGCTCTCTGAATCACTACCGGTCTCAGTGACAGTTGAACCCCACAAGTGTTTGTACCAAATTCACCAAAAAAGGAAGCTCTAACATTAGCTATGACTTATTAGCAAAAAGCAGTACAAACGGAGCTGAAGGCGAACGATGATTCAATGTTGTGATTGAAAATAGCCATACAATGGAGCAAGAATCCAAGGTGCAGGGGTGTTGGTTGCTGCTCTGTTGGCTGACTACAAACTTTTAGTCTTCACTAATATCTTCCTGTAGTGAAAGTTTCTGCTTCACCTGCATAGCAGAAAGATATTAGTAGTAGTGGTTGACAATAAGCAGGACAGCTCCATAAAACCATATTCATATAAACATACAGAAAAGCAGATCTGCTATTTCCTCTCTATTACATCCATGGATTTCTATGGTTTATGCGGGCGAGTAATGAACAGGGTTCTCCTTTATCTTTTCCCAACAAATATCTGAGCCAAATTTTCATATATTGATATGCACAAGTTCAACAGACCATCATATCAAACCAGTAGAAAAATTGCCAGAACCTGAACAAAGATGAGAAGACTCACCTGGCTTCATCAGAAGAGGACTAGCAATTTTCCATGGCTCTGAAACAATCACAGAAAGCTTAGCAATGAATAGAGGAAGAGAAGTGATTGATTATGGAAAGGAATATGAATACTATCATCTGGATTGTCCAGATGATATACCAATAATTAATGCTTACATCATAACAAAACTTACCAGATGATATACAAGCATGAAGAGGGGAATCCACTTTTATGTAGATCAACTTGCAGCTTTCTGGGTACTGCTTTCTTTCATGGGTATTGCCAAAACTTACCCTATGGCATCCAGAGAGGGTCCAAAAAAAGAACCTCAAGAGCAAGAGGCTGGAAGTTAAAGACAATGTAGAATGATGAAAAAAAACAGTAAAGGCTTAAAATTTTGACTTAATTTAATTAAAAAAAATGTAATGCTACCTGAAGAATTTTGACTTGATTAACTGCCTAAGCTTGATCCCTTCACAACCCACCTGAAGAATTCATAAAAATATAATGCGATCAAGTAAGCCTGCTCTGCAGGACAAACTTTGCATTATATATTTCTGCACACTAAAGCATTTGGATTCAAGCATGTTTCTGATCATGCTAATTTCTACCTGCGAGGAACTTGCTCATGAAGTTTTAGACAGTTCCTGGTTCCTCATATTCATCCTTCTAACAATGTGACTACAAGCTATCTGAATCATAACCTGTCTCAGTAAACACAAAGCCCAGAAGTGTTCATACCAAATTCACCAAAGAGGAAGCTCTGAAGGTCCAAATATTTATTTGTTAAGGAATTATTACTACCATCACAAATACAATTGTAGCAAAGAATTATTCAATGTGTCATTTACAAGAACTATACAGAAGAACAAAAATCCAAGACGATGTTGTAGGTCACTGCTGTTGGATGACTTGATTTTTAGTTGCTATGTTGTATATTACTGTGCCTATGGTAGAAAGATTTTATCCTCTCTAAACCTTCTTCAAGAAAGGATGGATCAGCAGCAAAGGTAATGCGAAGCCAATTCTTCAGTCCCACTGCAACTCCTGAAAAGAGAAAGGTCGATCTTGTCTGTTAGTAGTTGGGAAGATGCTTGAAACTTAAAAACGAGTTGGCTTGAAATTTATCTAATGCGCTACAATTTTGTCTGTGACTCAGGTTGTATTTGGAGCCAAAACAACCTAGAATTATGGCCAATGAACCCGACCTTCTGAGAAAGGCAACAAGAAAAAATTATAGTTTCAAATTTAGGGGTCTGATGTTCATTTCTCACCTGGAAGAATGATCACCGATTCCTCTTTGGCCAGCTTGAAACAGAAGTCAATATCATCATTAATATCTTCCAGTAGTGAAAGGTTCAGCTTCACCTGCATTTCAAAAAAAAAAAAATGATTAAACAATAAGCAAGATTACTCCATAAAAACCACTTTATAACATAGAACGGAAATTTCAGTTATTTTCTCACCATTACAGCCATGGATCCCTCTGGTTTATGTGGGCAAGTAATGCAAGGGATCTCCTGGATCTTTTCCAAACAAATATCCGAGGCCTGCTTTAGTAAGTTGATGGTTTTCTTAAAGAAAGTCCCATCAGTTTGCTCCATGATACGAGGGACTGCAGCCTGAACACCAAAAATATTTTCACAAAAAAGGAAAAAAGAAAATAAGCGAGTGGATTATTGGCATGCACAAAGTTTGATAATCTTTCAGCTCAAATTAAAAACCCCAGGAAAAAAAGAAAACCTTCAGACTAAAACTCTATGGATTTCGGTGTAAATGAACAATAACCATGAAAACTCTCTAACACAGGATAAAATTTTACCCAACAAAAATTTCTCAGAAATAATATAATGTCTAAGGCTCAGGATAAAGTTGATTAAGAGAAAAGATTGGTTGGATTGCATCCATGAACTTGGTACTTTTCTATGTTCTTGCTCTTGATCAGCTTGCTCTTTGTACTGTGACTGCTATATTAGCAACCAATTTTCATATTTTGGTCCAAGAATAGTTAGCATCTACGCATGAATTAGTAGGTTCAATTGGTAGAAGCTAAGCACTAAATTGTCTAACAGAATGCTAAAAAAGAGCATGATCTTTAGAACAAGTTTGCAAGATACCATACCTGAATGAATGTTGCAGGACCTCCTAAAATATCAAAATACTTCTTCAAGCGCTCAACAATCTGAAAAGAAGAACAATAGGATGTATTGGCATTAGTGAGGGATAGTGAGTTAATTAACAAAACCATCACATGCCTGCATCAACACTCAATGTTTCAACTATGAGATTTAAAACTCAGAAAGAAAACGAAAAATAAGTAAATATTGAATTGTTGATCCCACATGGCTGCACAGTAGGCCATTATCATCAATTTAGTGACAGAAAAAGAGTGCACAGACCCAGATAAGAAAATCTGAAGATAGAAATCATGCAGAGCAATCAAGTGAAGCTATCTCTTATGAGCAAAGGCATCCTATTTTAGCATGGTGCGATCGTTCAATTATTGGGAATAATGAAGTCTGCTATTGTAAAATTAGTGTTCATATTGAAGCAGCCACATGAAAACCAACCATAAATTAGAAATCATCTGGTGCAACCAAAGGCATAAGAGAAAGGCTATGTGTGATAGACAGATATAACCTTACATATTTATTGTCACTATTGAGCCATGAAAGATCTTCATACAGACAGTGGAACAAATATACAAAAAATTGTGCTTATGTGTGTACAACACATGGATTATATGCTCATATGCTGAATAACCTATGGAAGTGATGGTTCAAGATAATTGAGAAGCATTTATGAGAGAAAGAGAGGGAGAGGAACCTTGGGAGTAATGAACAAGCAGCTGGGATCAGTTATCACAAACCAACCCAGGCGCCAACCAGGAACTATCCATCTCTTTGATAGAGATCCAAGAGTAAGAACTGGAACAATCGATCCAAAAACTCCCATTGGCACAAATGGGTTACCCCCAAAAGCAAGGTGTCCATAGACTTCATCAGCAATGACAGGAATGCTGAGCTTCCTTGCAGTTTCTGCAGTCTAATGGCCAAACACTTTTCAGTACAATTCTAATTGTAGAAAGTCTCTATGAAGCAAAGAACTGAATGTGCAGAGCTCAAAGCCGGTTCCTAAACACTAACCTTCTTCAAATGTTGATAAGAATATACACTCCCGCAAGGATTGTTGGGGTTTATAATTACCAATGCGACAGTATTCTGATCAGCAAGGGCTTTGATAGCATCAAGATCAGCTTCCCACCCCTTCTCAGGGAGAAGATCATAGAAACGAACTTCTAGACCTCTAAAAGAAGCAGAAAGTTGATAAATTGGGAAACCTGGATTTGGAATCAAGATATTTGCACCAGGACGAGCAAGAATTGACAATGCAACATCAATAGCTTGTGTGCAGCCAGATGTGATAAAAACATCATCAAGCGATAACTTATATGGAAGATCCCGAGACAGATATTCAGCAATTGCCCTGTTAAAAGGGAAAACATGTTAGAATTAGAGATGTCAATTCTTAATTACATAACTGATCTCAATGTCAAATTTAAACCGAAACCCTATGAAATTGTAGTATGGTTTGACACTAGTAAAGTGAAACATCTCCTCCAAAGAAAAGAAAGAACTGCACAGAGAGAGATCCATATTAGTACTTTTTCTATTGATTTTAACAAGCATTTAGCAATTTCAATTAAATCTTTTTGCACCTAATTTGTCAAGCAAAAGGAGTTGGGACTCAGTGCTGGAAATAGACTTACATTCACTGTAGAATTAAACCACTGTTCCTTTGACATAACAGGATAATATGAAGCTTTGTTAGTAATGGGGACTTGAAATACCCTAATACCCTCAACTTGATAGATTTTTATTTCATCATGCCTAATAATAAATTGTAGAACTTCTAATTTCAAACTCTCTACACAGAACTCATAATTTGGCAACTTGATGAGAAGACCAAGCCCAATTACTTTTCAAGAACAAGCCAATTGAAACTCTGGAATACTTTCAACTGCAATTGGGAGAAATAGGTAATAGAAGCTAGATTAAACAGACCCAGATTCATGTTTACAGATTACAGACCCAGGAATTTTCCTAGCAACAATGAACTGCAACTACAAGAATAATAACCTATGAATTTAGGTCATAATTAATGAGAAATTAAAGCATTTATGAAATCAAGCCATCAAATTCTTCCATAAACAATGAATTGCAACCTATAATGTAAAAATCTAGATGCAAATTATCCAAACAGAGTGAAGAGACACCATCCTAAACCCAATTAAAAACAAACCCACAAAGAAAATCCCCAAATCAAAGAGAGGGAGGGTAGAAACAACAAATTCAAGAACAAGAACTTGGGAAATTAAAGCAAGAAAAACCCAGAAAAAAAAAATGCAGCAGAAGTATAATCAGAAAGAGAGTTATTTGCCATTACTTTCTTGCTTGAGGAAGACCCGAAGTTGGGGCATAGCCATTGTACTTGTTGGATTCAACAGCATCAACAACAGATTCTGTGGCAACATGGCTGGTGTGGAAGCAAGTGTAGACTGAAGGGTCACCCATACCCAGAGAGATGAGTCTCTTGTTGTTGCCCTCATCAATGTTGGCCATCAACAGACTGATAAGGCCTTTGATGGTGATTGTAGTTGTTGTATCAGGCCCGTTCTCAGCGTCCTCAAAACCCCATTTATTTGTTCCATTCTCCATTTCTTCTTCCTCCTCTTTTTCTTGTCCCTCTTTTCGTACTCCTGGCCTCTTTATCTTGTATCTTGTCCCAGAGAATCAGGCTCTGGGCTGCTCAGGCTCTGATGCAGGGACAGTGACAGGATAAACACTAGTGGAAGGAGAATGGGAGTGCATGCCCAACACCACACGTTGAAGTTGAAACCTCTGGGAGATTTGCATGGAAACAAAAAACACTCATCTCCTTTTATGGAGGCACGCAACAGTTGTTTTCAAATCCCTGATTCTGTGCACCTTCCTCTTGACACGTTCTAGGCCCTGGAACGTCATTTCACCAAATTTCTAAGGGTCCCCTTGAAGCCCAACTTCCACCCAATTTCAGAGTGCCAACCATACTTCAACATAAATGAAGAGCATGTCCCCATGTGATTTAGTAGATAGATATTTGTAGGCATAAATAGGTCTTCGGCTACTTCAGTCAATCTTGCCTCTTATGAATCAAAATATTCTATCAAAAAGGGATCAAATGATCTCAAATTCGTAAACGTAACCTCTTTCGTACATGTCATAATAAGTAGACTAAAGTCTCCAATTAGATTCCATAAATAGACATAAATCATACTAATACTACTTTAAATCGAACCTTTTAAAAAAAGTATAAGTCACATCTAACATGTCAAACACAAGACGATTATGTCTTTCAACCGTCCGATTATAATACTAAAAAACACCATAAATCAATTGATATCATATGTCTCATCCAGATTCTATTAGTCTATAGGGTTATTTGATTAAAAGGGTCTCTCAAAACCCAATTTTTGAAATTTAACCTTTCACCCTTTTTTTAGTATCATTTGAACAAAAATACCCTCGTTATATTCTTATAAGAATAACGCTAATACTTGAAATAGAAAAAAAGGCATTTATATAAGATAAAAAATTGATTGCTCTTCTAAATAAAATATGGGATGAGTTAGATTTTTAATTTAGAAATTATTTCATCATTTTTAATCAAATATTTATATCATAATTTTTGTCTTCAAAATATTTGGAAGATAAATTCAAGTAAGAGAATGGTCATAAGTTATAACTACTATCAAGAATGAGAGAACAACTCCTCATTTTCCACTTAAAATATCAAGAATGATCCATTTTTCAAAAGGCATAACTTTACAAAAGATCCAAGTCCTTTTATTTGGGTTAGGTTTTCAGACTTTTTGGTGACACTAATTTTGGGTGATGCCCTACTTCCAAAATGTTGTTTTGTCGTTTTGACTTAGTCAATGTGTAAGGGAGAATGAATTTTGGTGGATGTCACTTTCAAAGATTTTTAGTGGAATTATAATGGGCCAAGGAGCATATTTCGACCCACATAAATTAACCCTTTTTTTATAACTCTTACTATAATTGTGGTAAACAATTTCTCAAATAAAAATGAATAAAACAAAAAGGGATGATTTTCATTGTCGAACCCAAAAGCTTTTTAAAATTTTTCAAAAAAAAAAAAATCATTAAAAATGTCAAATATTCAACAATTTTAAAGAATAAACCATTACCACCAAAAATAAAATAAATGGTTACACAAATTTAGTGTACACCCACGAAATTGAGACATCTACATCAATCTTCCTTTGGGATGTGACGAGACCCTACTCTCTTAATGGGTGGAGTTGTATTTAGGTTTTGGTTTATTTAATTAGTAGATAAGACTGAAAATAAAATGAAAACTATATAGCAACCTTTGAGTCTACTCGTCACATGCATTACACCTACAACTTTAAGATAAAGTTGGTCTTACGTCATTATTATTGCATCTATAAAAGAGGCGTATTTAAATTTGGCCCTACAAGAAATTAAATGTCAAAGAAAAGTCTAAGTAGAATTTAGAGTATGTTTGGTAGTGATATAGAAAAGTGTTTATGGATTTTATAACACTTTAAAATTTTAATAATTCAAGTATTATAAAATTTAGAAACACTTTCTATAATCACTGTCAAATGCAGTCTTAATTTTAGATTATATCTTAAATTATTAAGTTTTAATTTTATATTACAAGTTAAATTATATCTCATTGGACCAACCAACAACCCATCATGAATTTGAGCCCATACTAGGGTTTACTTTTGGTGCCATGGACATGGGTCTAATCTCCCAATTGAAGCATACAAGCCATGGGCCCATATTGCTTGAGCTAGGCCCAATTGTGGAATGGCAAAGAAATAGTAATAATAAAGTCCAATTTCAGGATGGCCCAATTAGAAAATGTAGGAAAATGAAAATCCTATTTGAGAGAGCTTCTAAAATGTTAACCTTGTGTTTGGCTCGGGACAATTGGAAGGAAAATGCGATGGAAAAATGATAGAATGAACAAAAATAAATAAATAAAATATTTGATTAAAATGGATGAAATACTCCTCAAAATTATAAATCTAACTCTTTTCATATTTTTTCTTGAAAAGTAATTTATTTTTTACAGAAATATCATTTATTATTTTAAGTATTTATAGATAGATTTTAAAACAAAATATTATTTTTATAATAAAATAATAAGGACATTTTTATTATAATGGGTCAAAAAAATATGGAAAGTTCAATTTTAAAATTTGGATTTTCATTATCCCTTTTAATTAAATAATCCAAAATAAATAAATTTGAAACTTATTTTTATTTTCTCTTTTATTTAAAGTTTAAATAATTAAAATATACATAGAGAGATATATAATTTGTGTAGAAAAAAAAACATATCTTAGCATTAAATATATATATATATATATATATATATATATATGATGTGATTAAAATTTTAAGAGATTTATTAAAAGAGACAAGGACAGGACACACCAAAAGATGATTGGACCAAATAACAACTCTAAAGATATGGGGCCCAATCAGGGAAAAATTTAGCCACGTGTCAGGCTGGGGGAGGCATGCCTGCCTGCACCTCCCAAAACTGGAGGAACCCCGAAACAGTAGAACAATGATTTGGTCATCAGAGGCTCAGCTTTTAAATGGCTACTGTTTATAGGTATTTGTAGCACAGTCACACCCTATGATTACTCTCCCCTCCATAAACATGAGTCCAGCTTTAATTATATAATTCGCACCCCATCATTTCAATCTACTCCCGTCCTCTTGTCAACGTCATCCGATGGTGACTACACCTCCTCCACTCCTTCCGTACCGTTGGATCTTTAAACACCCCCTACGGTTTCTAACTATTGCCTCCTCTACGGTTTGCCAGGTAACCAATGAGATCACGCCACGTTGGCATGAAAATAGTACCCATAAATGCATTAAGGTGTTAGGCAAATTAAAACCAATCGAGGTGTTCCAAACTATTACGTCATGGTTGCAAAAAATATAAGAAAAAAAAATGTTGAAAAAATTTATTTTTTCCGATTTCCCTTTATAAAATATATATAATTAAAATTTATATATTTAAAATTTCAGTTAAACAATATTTCTCTTTTTTTTTTTTTAAGTTTTTCAAGAATTAAACATAGTCTTGAATTTTATATATTCTTTTGAAAAAAATTAATCAATCCTTTCTTCTTCTATTTTTTTTAGAAAAAAACAATCTACTAAACATGTTTTATTTAATTAAATTAAATTAAAAATTCTCATTCACAATAATATAAAGTATTTCAATAAAAATTTGACATTTATACAATCATAATAATTGAATGGAAAACATAAATTTAATATATATATATATATATAATTGTACAAAATTTTAATTATTTTTTTATAAATATAATATGTTTAGATTTTATAAATATGAGTTTCTATTTTTCTTTTCTTTTTTCTTTTTTACATATTGAAGCTTTTACTTAAAATACCTAATAGCATTTTGACACATAACAAAATTACACTTTTAAGACTCCTATCCTAATATTTAGATATAAAATAAATAAATAAAAATATTTTTGATAATAATTTAAGTACAAAGTGAGATTTTGATTCATCCTTTAAGAATTATATGATCTCCATTTTCCATTTTCCATTGTATAAACTTTTTTTAAAATATTTAATAAATCTTTTATAATATGATTCATCATTTAAAAATTATAATTTGCCTTCAACTTAGTTTTATCATATAGCTAATTTTTATAAGAAAAAAACAACGAAATTTTTAATTTTTTTTATAATCGATTCGAAACAGACTCTTAAAAAAATAATCGTAATTTTAAAAAGAATCTCGAATAATCAAAATTTAACGATGGAGAATAAGGGTAAAGGAAGAAGAACTTACTAGCGAAATACCCAAAAGAAAGTTGTGAAGCTTCCTCCTCGATTCCTCAAATGATCTCCACAAAATTCCCTTTGTGCCTTGACCATTTATATAGAAATTAGAAAGCAAGGGATGAGCAAAGATAAGCTTCAAAGCATTGGTGGTTATCATCAAACCAATTGAATACATCATTCTACAGATGGAGAAGGAGACACACCATTGACTATAACACATGATTGGGTTGATGGAAAGTTGGGATGGATGAAAGAATTACAAGTAGGATATTGAATACGTGTAGGAGTAATCTTCCTTTCTCTCACTCTTGTCTTTTTTCACAAGTTTTAATTTTGTAGGACTAAAATTTATATTTAAACCATTTAACAAATTTGTTTCTTTTTCTTATGTTTTCTCATTTGGGGTTCTTGTTTTTAGGGTTTGTCTCACGGTGATTCCACTTTTGTTATCATGATATTCACTTTATTTTAAAACAATAATAATAAGAGGTTTTAACTTTTTTATTAAAGCAACTGATTTTCTAATTTTAAATTATTTATTTTTTTACTTTTTGTTATTTTATTTATTGATTGATCAAATATAATATGAAATATAATAAGAGATATGATATTATATCATATTCTATGTTTGATCAGTAATGAGATATGAATAATGATAAGTTACGGAAAAAAAATGAGTATTTACTCACTAATATGAAAATATGGAAAAAAAAAAACTCAAAATTTTTTAAATCATTATGATTTTTATCTATTTAAAAATAAATTAAAATACATATATTTTTTAATGTGTCTATTTAATTATTCCCTAAAATCCCTTTTACTTGTTATATCATTAAAGTCAATTGACAATTAAACTTTTTTACATGAATATTTCACTCAAATAATAAATTTAAAAGGAAGTAATAATAATAAATCTAAAATGAGTATTTTTTTTATAATTGAAAACAAGTTAACAAAAATAAAAAAAGAATTAATTGATTAAAATGAATAAAAAAATCCAAAATTTATAAAATTAATATTTTCCATTTTTTAACTTAAAGAATAATTCATTTTTTATATAAAAACCCTTTGATATTTTAATTATTTACATATGTGTCTTAAAATAAATAATTATTTAAAAAATAATCATTTTTGTCTACAATTAATATTTTTTAAAGTGAAAAAAACTAGAGGGTTTCATCCCTTTTAATCAAATAATCTACTAAAAAAATTATTCATACCAATGAATAAAAAAAAAAGGTCAATGGTCAAAAACCAATGTTTTGAAGACTATGATAATTTCATGCAAGATTGAAAAGATGTGTACAAATCAACACACATAAAGAGGACTAGGTCAATGGGATCAAATCATCCATCCTCATCAAACATCCAAAGGGCACAAGGGCCAAGCCCATATATGTTTAAATGATGGGTCCCTACACAAATCAAAGTCACATTGGGATTCTCATTTTCCCATCAACCAATCACCCATCCAACTTTCGAGAAAATCATCAAAACCCCCTTCCCCAATAGATCAATCAATTGGGAGATTTTGGTCCATGGTCCAATTCTCTTGTCGTGGGTTGATTGATGTGATCTTCTTTTACTCCGCATCTAATTTTAGGAACCACGATTTTCCCATTCTTGGATAAATTTCAAAATCAACATGAAAAATCAAATGAATCAAAACTATACATTTTTGGGTCCACTTTTGCCTTTTTTATATGCCTAAAAGCATATTAAATTAATTAAAATATGTTGTAATTGTTTTTCTTTTTCCTAAATGTCTATAATAATTAATTTATATGTAGAATAACTTAAATATAACCTATTTAGAATCATGTATTAGTATTATTAGAGTTATATTAGGGGGAGCTTCTCCAACACAAAAATAACTTATGATATTTAAATAAACTTTCTAAGAATGTTTCAATAAAACGTGATTCTTATAATTTTGAATATAATATACATAACTATTTTTAGTGATATGATGTATAAATAAAAAATAATTGATGTATAAATAAAAAATAATAACTTTCAAAACTGATATTTACCCTATTATGTTTAGTGGATCCAATACAACATATGATAGGATAAAGGAAGTGTGCATCGCATTGTATGGTATCATATCCTATATTCAATTGGTGATAGGATAAGATAAATTATCTTATCACTTATTATATCTTATATTTAATCCACTTATGATATATTAATCTGGAGGTAAAATGTAAGATATGAATATCCCATGTATTATAATTTTTTTTTTTGTCAATTTTTATTATAAAGTTAAATTTTAAAAATAGTTTATAAAATATATTGTAAAATTATATATATATGTTATTAATTTATTATTATTTCTATATATTGAATAACATGATAATAAAATTTAAATATTCTAATTACAAATATTGTTAAACATAAGATAAATTTAATATTTTTTAAAATAAAAAAATATAATATAATATATATTATTATAAATATTAAAAATAATATATATTCTTATATTATAAATTTTTTTAAAAATGTAACAGTCTTATTAGATATGTTATTGGATTTAATACCAAAATATATCGTATTATATTAAAAATTATATCTTATAATATATTCAATAGAATATAATATTTTAATATATATATATTCTATCTTATTTTATCCTTAAAAACAAACAAATATAATGGTAATAGATGGGAATATGACTTTGTTGGAGGGGGATATGTTCTCTTGTGACAAAACAAATTTGTATCACGAAAAAGACCTTAAGTTAGTGGGTGGTGTAGACATAAAAATGGACACACCATGCCAATCATTGCGTTGCTAAAGATGGGTTTGGTCCAAGGGAAAACAGGTCCACTTTTTTATGCCCGAGCATAGAAAATCCAAATTCTATTGCCCATTTTTCGAAGAAGTTTTTCTTGATTCAAGAAAGGAATCTCCTTCTTCGCAAAATTTGTGGAAAAATATTAATGATTTATTATTCATTCTTCACTTTATGAACAATTGCAAAAATCATCATTGTATTTTCATTAGTGTTTTTATTTAACTTAATTATTCTTACTTTGGCCAAAAAGCATGAGTAGATTTTGTAAGAAAATATTTTTTTTACAATTAGAATTGCTTTTATGAAAATTATTGATATGTAAATTACATATCCCACTTTAAAAATAGTTTTCAAACTCTAATATTATATGATCATCATATGTAACGCTTGTGATATTATCTGTTTTGAGTCTAATGGGACTTTAACGACTTTAAAATACGTTTATCAGGTTAAGAGAATAATATAGATACATTATCTCAATAATTTTCTCAAATATTTAATATTAGATATTACAAATACCTTATCATGTAAATACAAATTGACGTTATGTTTCACATGATTGGCAATCAAATAGACAAACCCTCACATAAAGGTTGACAATCAATTTTGATACAATTTTATAACGCTTTTATATTAAAGTCGATGATCAGCTTTAACATTATTTTACAACGACTCGCTTTTAATCATATAAATATTGTATATTTTAAGCCAAATGAGTCATCACATCTGTAAAACACGCCTGTAAGATTAATAGACATTCATTACATATATTGACAATATAACTTTATCTCTTTTTCAAAGTGGGGTATCATATCAAAGATGTTAAAATGAATAATTATTATAATTTCATTTTCCCTTCGTTTTTATAATTAAAATTATTTAAAAAATAACCATTCAAGGTTTTGTTGCTTCTTAATTTTAATTTAAATAAAATAAAATTGGGAGCACAAGTGGGCCATGGTATTGACAATTGGGAAAAGTTGAGTGGCATATAAATAAATTGCATTGAAGAATACATGAATAAAATATCATTATTAATTATGAATGGAACAAGAAAGATACCCCAATTCATTTATTTTGCATCAATTAAATCTCCACATTTATTGTCACTTTTTGATGCCCCAAAATATTATCCCATATCCCCTTCATCCATACTAATATAAATTTATTTTTATCTCAAGCCTATTTAATTATTTTTTATTATTTTTATTTTAATTATATTTAAAAATATTATTTATAAAAAAATATATTAAATAAATTGTATTTTATTTTTTATATAAAGCCACCACTATCTTAGTCCCTTTTAAGAATTTCAATTATTATTCTAAATTTTTAACCATATCAATAAAGATTTTATTTTTATTTTTTGTGGACAATAAACTCACCAACTTTATTAATTTTTTTTTTAATGCAATACCTAAAATTTATTATAAGAAATAACATATTTTTAAAAATTATTATTTTTACTTTTAAAAAACAAAAAAAAATATTTTAAAGAATAATTAACAAACATCCCTAAAATTCTACTCTTAAATGATACAACCATAGAAGGGATCCAACGGTTAGAGTTAATCCAGGGCAGGTAATTGAACCAATCCGTCAATTTTGCTGACTAGGACACAACGATGATGGCAGTGATGGTTGTGGGAGCGGGTGCGCAGTGCGCACAGAGCGTAAACTATGTGTCCACGCAAGAGCAAGAGAAAGCACAGTGGGGCTGACTCGCACTACAAAGCGCCGTAGGTGGAGGGCGGCGGATGACTCAAGGTTGTCGTCACGCGCGATCCGCTAAGCAATCTCTTGGGGTTCGAGCCCCTACTTCGGATTTTAATATCACAACAAACCAAATCAAAACAAAACAAAAACACTTTTGTAAAACACTTTTCGTAATTTTTGACAGCATATTTTTTTTCCTTTCTAATAATTTTGCCAAAAGAAAAAGGGAAAAGCAAAAAGTCAACTATCCCTCTCGTTGGGAAGCCAAAGGAGGACAAAACCACATTACCACACTTGGGTTGCTTTCCTTGAGCTGAACCGGCCGGTTCAAGTAGGGTTGTTAGAAATGAAATTAAATAAATTATATGTATATATTATTTTTAAAATATATTAAAAAGTAAAAAAATATATAAAAGTATTTAAAGTTTTCAAATAAATTTTGTTTTATAAAATATCATAAAACAATTTTTTAAAATTGTTTATAAAAAACACTTCATAAATATAGCCAAAATTAGAAACCCATTACATGATTCTGAAAATAAAATAATTAAAAACCCAAAGTGCAGTTGAATTAAGTTTTCCCCAACTGCTATGCCAATTCGGTACAAATATATATATATTTTTAATATTAATTGATTTTTTTTTTCTTATTTAAAGAAGCAATCACATCCAGTTGAAATTGAAGGGCCCAAGAGAAGGAAGTTACCATCATGGCTGAAACAGGAGAAGAAGGTGGGGGAATTTTTTGGCTTCTTATGGTAACTACTGTTACGGAACTCTTGACAACAAGAAAAGAAAAGAAAAGAAAAGAAAGGAAAAGAAAAGAAAACGAAGGAAAGAGAGGGGGGAGGTGCTGAGATGCAGATTGAGGGGATGATTTGATGTAAAGCCTGTGGCATCTCAAAATCCGAGCATGACGCGTCAAAATCTCCATGCATCAACACTTCTCTCTCTCTTTCTCTTTGATGCTGATGTCTTTGATGTGATGATGATGTATGATGGATGATGGGATGATGGGATGTTGAGTTGATACATGCATGCTCCAAACAACAACATCATTTCCTGTTTTGAAAAGCAGTAAAAACAAAAATAAACAAATAAAAAAACATAAAAAAGGGAGAGCGCGGGGAGTGGTACACTGTTTCTGTTTCCAAAAAACAAATGTGTTTTCCGAACCCATTTTGATGGCTACTTTTTCATGTAAGATCAACACCATATCAACTTCACCAACAACTCCCACCTTTTCCTCTCCCCTCTTTTTTGCTTCCACTTTTTCCATCAATGGACTTGTCTCTTCCACCTGTCTCCAATCAAAATAAACTATTTAAATCTATGTTTTCCAAAATGTTTTCTTACAACAAATGTTTTCGGGAGAATCACCCTGCCTCTTTATAAAACATTTTTAAATTTTTTAAAAATATTTTTAAAATTCTATGAATGACAATTTTTTTGAAAAATATTTTTTTAAATTAAAAATGATTTCTAAAAACATTATCAAATGAATTCTTAATTTCTCTTAATTGCAAATATTTTATTTATTTATTTTTTTTTAAAAGGAAAGGGTGGAGTGAAGGGAATATCATAGAATGATGCATTCTTGATAATCTTCGCCCTCTGCAGTGTGTGAAATGTGAATTTGCAGTATGCAATAATTGTACTGCACCAAAAACAAAAAAAATATAAAAATAAAAATAAAAATAAAAAAATAAACAAAAGATGCATGCTATTTTAGTGCATTGCACATGTTTTCTCAATTTTAATTTCCTTCTTACTTTATTTGTGGAATATAACATTATATTAATAATAATAATATATATATAAAATAAAAGTGTAAAATTACATATGATTATAAACTTGAATCATCGAATAAAAGTGTAAAAAGATAAGATTTAACTTAAAAGAATAAACAGTTGGAAATAAAAACATAAAAATATTATCCAAATGTATTGAAAATAAAAGATTTGTTCCAAAACTGTTTTTGAAAAAAGTTTTTGTTCTTATAAAAGAAAAATAATGGTTTGATGACCAAAAAATTGTTTTATATTTTAATTTATTTTTTTATTATTGTTTTAATAAATAATTATAAAAATATACAAAATAATTTAAAATTAGAGATTAGATATAATTTTTTTTAAATATATTAAAAATATTTAAGTTTTCAAACAGATTTTTGTTTTATAAAAATTAAAAAAAAGCTTTTAAAAACTATTTTTAAAAATCATTTTTTATAATAATTTTTAAAAATAGTTACAAAATATACCTTAAATAACTATTTTTAATTGATTGGAAACAAACCCTATTTTATTTTTTTTACTCATTTATTTGCCTAACATGTCACCCTAGCATTAAGAATAAATTATTTAGAATAAAGTTAAAATGTTTTTAAATATTTAAACAAAAAAATATTTTTAAAAAATTATTTTTAAAGGTAAAGTAACATGAGCATTAATTAATTTGCATTTCTTATTAGGAAAGTATATTACATGAAATAATAAATTGAAATTGATCCCATATTTGATGATTCATTGGTGGAAAAAGGCACTGGTGGGTGAAAGAGATGGAAAAAAAAGCTGTGACACCTGGAAAAAGTGAGGAAACGTTTGGCACAATTGGATCACCAGGGAATCCATAATTGCAAAAAAATTAGTATTAAATACTAGTTAATTAATTCTTTGATTTATTATTTCTGATCCCTAAGTCTCCACCAAAACCCACAAATTCCAAATTTGTCTGTGTTCAAGGCTGAAAATGGAAGAGTTGGAGTAGCAAAAGGAGGGGGTGGAGAGAGGAGAACTGCATTATTGGAAGGTTGCACTGTTGCAGAAGCCATCAAAACCAATCCCCAATTAACCTGGCTTGAGGACAAGGAAAATGAGAACAAATGAACAAAAACCCAGAAACAGATGATGATCAGTGAATCAGAGAGACAGAGAGAGAGAGAGAGAGAGAGAGATGGAGAGGGGAGGAGGGTGTGAGGGAGAGGAAAAGAAAATGGGAGAAAAGGATGGTGTGGATTTACCTTGTCTCTGTCGATCCGATTATTTAATCTTGTACTGTGCTGACACATGAGATATGAAACAGCTTTATCGATCCATGGTGAAATCAATCTCTCGCTCTCTCTCTCTCTCTCTCTCTCTCCCTCTCCCCCTCCCCCGTCCCTCTCTCTCTCTCTCTCTCTTCTTTATAATTTTTTCTGTTTCTAATTTTCTATTTTCTTTCTTCTTTCTCTCATAAAACTACTTTCTGTTCCCTCCCTTTCATTTTCTTCACTGACAGAGGAATACCTGCACACTTTCTCACGCACGCACGCATACTCAAAACAGAAGCAGAGCCCACTCCTCAGACACATACATCACCCCCCCTTTCTCTCTCCCTCTCTCTGTATCTCTCTAGCTATATGGATATGATAAGGGCCGCAGCAGAGCACAGAGAGACATCAGAGAACAGAAGAGGACAGGGCAGAGAACCCAGATTTTTTTCCAGCCAGATCATACCTTATTATTTCGCCTTTCCCTCTCTGCCACTCCATTCATCAAATCCCTATGAAACCCCTTATAACACTCTTCCCCAACCCCACCATCCAGACTCTCCTCCTCCTCCTACTACAACTACATTCCCCACCATCCTCTCCCTCCCCCCTCCTCTTCCATGATCGCTGTCCCTACTTTGATTCTTTTGGCTTTTTTCTGTCTGGGTTTTCATGGAAACTTGAGAAGCAAGTGAATTTTTAGGTTGGATTTTGTTGGGAACCCTAGGAATCAGAATCACCCACCTGTTCTTGCTTTTACTTGTTTCTGGTTTTTGGATCATGGATGCTTACCATCACTTTGACAACAGTGATGCCCATTTGCCTCCTGGGTTCCGGTTCCACCCGACCGACGAAGAGCTCATCACCTACTACCTCATCAAGAAGGTCCTCGACAGCAACTTCACCGGCCGTGCCATTGCCGAAGTGGACCTCAACAAGTGCGAGCCATGGGAGCTTCCTGGTTGGTACCACCTACCTACCCTTCTACATTTTCTCTCAAACACCCACACAATCCATTAATTTATAGCCATTTTTTTTTAACATACAAACAGAAAAAGCAAAGATGGGAGAGAAGGAGTGGTACTTCTTCAGCCTCCGCGATCGGAAGTATCCAACTGGCCTCCGAACCAACCGGGCCACAGAAGCTGGCTACTGGAAGGCCACTGGGAAAGACAGAGAGATTTACAGCTCGAAGACTTGTTCACTTGTGGGGATGAAGAAGACACTCGTTTTCTACAGGGGGAGAGCCCCGAAGGGAGAGAAGAGCAACTGGGTCATGCATGAATATCGCCTGGAAGGCAAATTCGCCTACCATTACCTCTCCAGGAGCTCCAAGGTAGCATTGCAGTTAGCTTCACTTATGATATCTGATTAGGGCTTCTGGGTTTTGGTTATTGAATATAATTAATGCAGCATCAGGATACGGAGCTGCTTTTTGCTCTGGGTAGTTTATCAGAAAACTTCAGACTGATGTCAAGTTTTTAGTGCTGTCATGGTCATGTTAAGACACTTTTTCTGCAAAGACATGCTTTCTAAAATATCAATATGCTGCCGTAATTTTTTGTTTTCAATCTGTTTTTAGTGTTGCATTTTTCTGAAAGCCACCCACGATTCAATTTCGGTCGTTTAATTATGCTACTGTTGTAGGACGAGTGGGTCATTTCCCGTGTGTTCCAGAAGAGTGGCTCCAGCGGCGGCGGAGGGGCTACCGGAGGGAAGAAGGCGCGGCTGAGTTCCACCGTTAATCTCTACCCAGAGGTGAGCTCGCCCTCGTCGGCCTCCCTCCCGCCCCTCCTCGACGTCTCTCCCTACGCTGGTACTTCCGCCGCCGCCGCCGTCAATGACCGCGAGAGTTGCTCCTACGACGGCGGCGAAAACAGCAACAACAGCAATGCGCGTGATCAGCACGTGCCCTGGTTCTCCACAATCGCCGCAGCGGCTGCAGCCGCTGCTGCCAACTCCTTCAACGCCCACCACCAACCCCCGCCGTTCGACCTTGCTCCCCCTTCCATCATCGGTTCAATCGACCCCTCCCGCTTCCCGCGAAACGGCGCCGTTCCAGCTTTTCCCAACCTGAGGTCTCTCCAGGAGAATCTGCACTTGCCTTTCTTCTTCTCCCAGGTAGCCCCACCAATCCCCAGCTCCGGTGACCCGTCCACCGAGATGGGCATCACCAATTCGGCTGGAAACTGGCCGGTCCCAGAGCATCAGAAGATGGACAACGGCAGATTACCAATGGGAGCCACTGAGCTCGATTGCATGTGGTCATACTGATCATGGGTTTAAACTTCTCTTAACCATCAGCTATGTAGTATGTAGCAACCTATCTGGTTATGGTTTGTATGGAATTAACCATGTTTTTCCGCCATTATTGGCATATTAAGTAATTAAGTAAGAAGTTGAATGGCAACTGGGTGTGACGCGGATGGTTCTGAGCCATTGATGTTGACTACTATTCTCACGAGTCGTTGTAGAGTACAGTCCATGGTCTGCAGTGGATAGCATGGGATCCCATGAGAAGAGGGGAAGCTCAGGTGTATGAGGAAAAATGGGGTTGGTGCAGTTGGAGTAGTGGTTGCATGGGGCCCGAGCCTAGGGCTGAGCCCTAGTAGTGAAAGGGACAAATTAGCTAGTTTGTGTGTGGAAGAGTCTTGTTTCTTTGAGTAGGGTATGTCAGGGGGGAGTAGGTGTAGGGCAAAATTCACAGGCTAATAATATTACGCAACGAGTAGGATGATGAATATCATGATTTGAAAAAGGAAATGGAGTTTTCATAAAAAATAAAAATAAAAATAAAGTTCTTGAAAATATGATATATAAATAATACTTTTGGAGTGAATCGAAAAGCCATAGCATGCATATGGGCATTTGTGACGGGAAATGTGGAATGTATGGTGAAAAAATAATAAGAAATTTATCTAATATCTCCCTGATTATATAGAAATCACTTTTTAATAAAATAAAAGATGAATATCATGATTTGAAAAAGGAAATGGAGTTTTCATAAAAAATAAAAATAAAAATAAAGTTCTTGAAAATATGATATATAAATAATACTTTTGGAGTGAATCGAAAAGCCATAGCATGCATATGGGCATTTGTGACGGGAAATGTGGAATGTATGGTGAAAAAATAATAAGAAATTTATCTAATATCTCCCTGATTATATAGAAATCACTTTTTAATAAAATAAATTATAATATTTTAATTATTATAAATATATTTATTTTTAATATAATTTAAAAAACTTCAAAAATTTTTTTTTTAAATGTTAAAAAGGAGTTAAGCAAAATGGGTTTGGGAAATCCAAACATCCACCTCTTCAATTAATTTGTTTATATATAAATAAATTAAAAATCAATAATATTATTTTTATCTTTGATATTATCACATTAAATAATGCATGGTTGTAAAAGTATTAATTTTTTAAATTTTATTAAATGAAATATGTATAATATTTAAATGTGAATATATTAAAAATAAAATAAAAATTATTTAATTTTAACTAATTTTATAATTTTTAAAAATATCAATATAATTTCTCATTTTTCTCCCATTAAAATATTTAAAAAAACATTATCCTTATATTTGATGAATTGAAATTATATTTACAATTTTTAAAAACATATAAGTTATATTTCAAAAGCAATTATATTGTTGATATTTAATTTAAAAAAAAAAAATCTCAAACCGAACCACGACCGGATCTTTTCAAAGTAGCTCCATTAGTACGGGTCGAATCGGGCCCCACCCGAATGACCTGGTCCATTTCCAAGATGCAGCCTACAATTTCCTTCTCACCAAAACAAAGCTAAAGAGTGACACCTGCACAAGCCGTCCCTCTTCTAGTCGGTCTGAGGAAACTTCGACAGCAAGCCAAGGAAAACAATGGAGGAGGAGTACACCTTGGATGATCCCACCCTGCTTCTCCAAGCTGCCTCCGATTTCGGTCACCATCCCGGTATTGCAGCATTCTTCATTTTCCTTTCACTTTTTTTTTTTTTTTAATAATAATTTTACATTAATTTTTAATATTTATTTATCAGGAGTTCACAGTGACGCTTCAGCGAAGGCCTTCCTGCACAGATTCCCTCTTCCAGTCATCATCAAGTAAGCGCCGTGTTTGCTTGCTCGGAAACCTCGGGGAAATTGATAGAATTTTTTAATTTTCTATATTTCATTCTCAACACAGCAGTTTGTTTACTCTTTTGATGTTCAGTTTTCTGAATATTTTTGAAATTCTATTTAGATTTTCTGAATTCATTCAACGATCAGATTGCTGAAGAATTAGAATGTTTCATGTTTTGTTCAGTTGGTTGAGGTTTGAACAATTTTTGAAAAATGTTTATTACTGACTTGGTTGAATTTATAAATTTTGGTTAAACTCGGAGAAGTGCTGGATTTCTTGTATTGTCTGTCGCTTTCTGAAGCCAATGTTAATGGATTTCTTAGTAAGTGTGAATTTGGATTTTAAAAATGCATCTAGGTATTCTATTGATCGGATTATAGTAATGATTTAAGTTACAAGGCATTTAGAAACATGCTTTGAGGGTTTGGTATGGACATTATATATGAAGAACCATAGATGAAATGGGTGGGCTGCAGAAATTGTTTTGTATTCATATTCCAGTTGCATATGAATTAGATACATGTCAAAAGAGATGCTGTAGTTATTTGGGGTTACTTCAAGCTGTGTCTTGGTTTAATGTAGTGTTTGCATATGAGCAAACTTTACTTCAATAAATTTTTTAGATTGTTTCTGTAAATCAGTGGAATCTCATTGTCTACAATGTGACTGAGGCAGGTATTTTGATCATTTTGACATTTCCATGTAAAATAGCTCATATGTAATCACTCTTAGATGCTTTCAATCTATAAGTCTCTGTTTTGTTGGGGTGGGAATGAAAACTTATGCTTCCAACACTAAAATTTACCAGGACATGATTTACTATTTATTTTATGCATAGGAAATTAAGGTTCAGTGTACTATTAAAAAAGTGTAGGAAGGTCCTTTCTGTGGAGCGATGCATTTCCTTGAATTTGAATTACAAGAAAGTAGAGTTTTCCATAGGTCCTTTGTACGGAGCAATGTGTTGCGTGGATCTAAATAACAAGAAAGTAGAGTTTTCCTTGGACAGTGCATGGGTAATCCGGTCTAGTTATATGTTAGAAACTTCAATTCCCATGAGAAACACGGTATTTTTACTTTCCTTGAACTTTTTTCTAATCAAATGGAGCCTAAGTGGCTTTTCATTTCTTTCTTTTTCTTTTCCTATTTGTCTATTTTATTTTGCTGATCCAAGTACCCATCCCCATATATCCTTTTCTTCTGTGTTCCAGTATCTTAAAATTTGAGGGTGTAAAGGATCCAACTCCTGCACCTGAATCTGAGCAACATAATTTTCTTCCTTTTTTATAAGAAATAATTTTCAGCATTCCCCTTTCCCTGGTTCTTTGTAAAATCCAAATAGAACCTAAAGAAAAACTAAAAGCATTCTAGTTCCAAGAACATATTAGGGAACAGGGAAAGTAAGTAGGGATGATGATTTGACACTCCATTGAGTGTATTTTTGTATTATTTGTGTATTCCCATACTCAAGACATGTATGTCCTGTTATTATTTGAATAACTCATTTATTTATTTTTTTGTGTTCAAATGTTTTGTTCTTTACTAGAGTTTAAATCCTTTAGTGTAACTCAAATTTTTTCTTTTGTAATAAGAAAATATACTGTTATGTCTCTATTATAATTTTGTATGTTTCATTACTGCATTTTTGATAGGTTCCATTAAAGTTAAGAACTCAACACTTTTGTTAATGCAGTTAATGACTTATTGCATTGCAGATTTTCTATCTTGGTCCTGATACTAGATTTCTTTGAGAATGTTTGGAGTAAATTTATTACCCTTTCAGAGAAGTAACCTACTTCATTTCTGAAGTGAGGTTGTAAATATTTAACTGTTAATACTGCATTTTTCCTTTTTATTTATCTGATTATGTTTTGATTTTATTTTTATTATATTTATTTTTATTTAAAATTTTTAGTTCCCTATGTTAAATTTCACCTTTTTCCCCTTTTGTTTGTGTGACACAATTAAATTGTGTTGCTTTTTTATTTTAGTTCTCTATGTTAGATTTCATTTTGACATTGTTTTTGGAACTTGAAGCATCTTCACCTAGAGTAGGATGTGGTTCTGATTTTACTTCTCTTCCTTTCTAGTGTTTTACAAACCAAAGCAGATGTGCCTGGTGTGGAAAGTACTCTAGTTGCTTGTCTTGAGAGGATATTTTGCACAAAACATGGAGCCTCTCTCATTCCACAATATATGGTATGTAAACTTTCATAGTTAAGATGATCGTGTTCCTTTTTGTAATGTGATACACTTTTTCAACAACACTGAATGTTGTGTTACAATAGAGAGTGAGAGTATTGGCATTGACTAACATTTAACATCTTTCAATTGTCAAATACTGGTTGTCACAGAAATTATCTAGTTTTCTACATGCTTCTTCTATAGTTGATTCCATATGAGTTTATATTTGCTACTATTCCTTATAGACAGTTTTTTGCAATATGATGAGCGTAAACCTAGTCCTTTAGATGATCTATTTATTTGGAACACATAACACCAACAACTCTGTAATTCAAATACATGATGTTTCATGGTGCATTTTTGTATAGTTATTATCTGTGAATCCCATCACTTCTTTTGATGTAAAGTATTTTGTAGCAAAGGGCTAAAGGGGAAACCCATGCACACAGGACGTATATGCATATCATGCTCATAGAAATACAAGATAAAAGGTTGACAGAAACAGAAGTAAGGACAAAAATATTTGAACCCTTGTTCAATCCAAACTACTGATGTACCATCCTTGGTCCAAACATGCAAAGATCCTGATGCAGTCTTGAAGAGATTTTTTTTTTTCAATGACTTGGTCCCCTCAAAGGTTCTGATATTTTGCTTCTTGCTTAGGCACCAATATAGTTTCTCAATCTCCTATTTCTTTTGATGCAGCTCCCATGCCAACTTATAAGTGACTCTTTCATTTTGCTCACAACACCCAGTTTCTCCCAGTTTCTCCAAAGCAGAGCTAAAACCTGTGCCCACCACTCCTGCATAACTGGGCAACAAATCAGAAGATGGTTTGCTGCTTTCTCTCTCATTTTGCACATGCCAAACCAATTGAGCATGCTCCTTCCTCTAAAACTTGTGATGGTCAATAGTCAAAATTTATTCCCTAAATGTTGTCATATGAAGGCCACTCTTGTGAGGACAGAAGATCTCCAAATCCCAAATGCTAGTCAATAACATATTGAAGAAAGACTTTATCGATAACTTTCCTTCATCAGAGCCCCATCTCAAACCATCCCCTCCAACCCATTAGCTTGCACATCATGGCTAACTTCTATAAAAGCCCACAAATCCTTAATAACTTATCTTGAAACTCCCTCATAAACCTCCAGTTCTAATGTGTATTACCCTCTAGCTGTCTGCAATAGTTATCTACCGAAGGTGCTCTATCTGTTAAAGTAGCTAAGAGATCCAAGAATCTTGTTTTGAAGAAGCAATACCATACCTGCCAGAATTTCACTCTTAGTCCAAAGAACAATTAATGAACTATGAGAACTCCTCCCACACAATCCTAATACTCTACCATAGACCTTTCCCAAGATTACCCCTTACCAGGATTGAACACCAATTCCTTCTCTCTATCCTATATTTACTCCAACCATCCTCCTCGACAAGCTATTCCTTTTTGATACAATCCATAATGACAATTTTTTTTTTTGATAAGTAAAGGATATTCATTCAAAAGGCACAAAGCCACAAGGTATACAGGGAGTATACAAGGCAGCTAAGGCCTCAAAAAACAACAACAAAAACAAAAGAATCACCTCCCTTTAATTGGAGGCTATCCACTCCAGGAAACCTATAAGGGAGAACGCCTCCTCACCTACATACAATTTGGCCCAACTCCAAAGATTACAAACAAAAAAATTCTTTAACTTCTGCACATTCAACACACCTCCCCTAAAAGCTAATCTATTCCTCTCTTTCCACACCGTCCAAAAAATACACAACGGAATGGTGTCCCAAATCTTTTTCCTTTTCTTTCCCACAAACGAGCCCCTCCAGCTAGCTAAGACCTCCTTTACACTTTCTGGGAAAACCCATTTCACAATTTTCCTAGAAGAGATATGTTCAACTTCTTCAGCTTCCCATCATTATGCAGATGGATAAGCACAATACCTCCCAATCAAGCAAATGAAGTTTTTTCTTCCTTTGTAACTCACACCAAAGAAAGTTGGCTGGATCTGTTCCATGCAAGGAAAGTGAAAGCAGGAATATAGTAGACTGGAAAACTTGGAAAGTGCATTAAATTAATGTACTCTACCTTTTTATAAATGTATATGTGGGGAAGAAAGATCTTTTCCTTTGGGGGTGGGGGGGCCAGATGCGGGTTGGTTTGGGTTTGTGGGGTTGGGACTCGGGTTGTTAGGGATGCTGAATTTCTGATAACGAATGTACAAACTCTTTTGTATTACATGAAATGACAACATGAGCAGGTAATAACCTGCAGCATACATACAATTTAGCATGTTGCTTTGTGAATTTAAGCTGCAAATCGATACTTATCACAAAAAGTGTACTCTTTCAGCGTTAAGTAGTAAAATATGTCAGACAGCAGCCCATTGGTATTGGATCATAGTTGACGCTTTTAAGAATTTAAACCCCTTTTTTTTCCCCAGCAATTACAATATGAATTTCAAATCAGAAGCTGTTTGCTTCTTCACAAAATGAAGCAGTGCGTGCATGGGCATGTGCTTTTGTGTGCATGAGTGAGTGGGTAGGTGTTAGCACACACATGTAATGTTTTCTCATGGATCTGGATTGTTAAGCTGTTTGACTTCCCTCATGCTTTGATTTTATATAGCCATATCAAGATATTTATAAACAGAAATTGTTTGATTCATCATGAACTGATGCAGTGTGTACTGAAATATCTTGAAACTAGATAATTAAGCAGTATAATTGCCCATATGTTTTATTCTTCAGCCTTTTGTACAAGTTGGTCTCAGGGCAGATTCTCAAGTGGTCAGATGTTTAGCTTGTAAAACAGTATGTACTTATAACTTAAGCATATTTCATTTCTTTCTTTAAACTTTCTGAAATTCGTGCTTTTTCTTTTTTGTAGTCATGGAGTTTGTGTCAAATAATTTGCTCTTTGTATTTGATGGAGTAGTGTATGTTTTTGTTTAATGCTTAAAATTAAAAAACATATGATTTCATTGGTTTTCTGCTTGATTCCCAATGAAATGAAGTCTGATTTTGTTTATTGTTTATTGTCTTCTATCTTCATTTCTGCCTTCTCATTGTATCGCCAGTCTGCTTCTTTGGCTGTTCATGCTGTGCTGGTATTGAATTTCCCATCTAAATGCTATAATTGTAATGAAGAACAGTGCTTAAATTTTGGAATAATGATGTTCAGAGTCACTTAATCGGAAGGATGGCTCTACAGTTTATGAATGAAAATAGCTGGAAGAATGTATGGTTTAAAGAAATTCAGTTGTTGTGGTTCTAAAAAATAGGTTGATGGAATTCCAGACGGCAACCAACTTAGGCTTTGTGATGCTTTGGTAAAGGAGGAAGAAGGCTACTTTTTTCTTTTTTTCATTTTTTAAAAAGCAAACAGAGTGCATATTGATAAGTGCCAATCAGAAAAAGGTGGTGCAGCCCTCTAAAAGGCTATCATGGAACAACAACAATAACAATAATTATAATGGGACCTATGTGATCAATAAAATAAAACAAAGAGGAAACATCAACACCCAAACAATCTATGATTTTGCTCTTGCCAAATAGTCCAAAACAAACATAGAGGGATCATTCTCTAAACTTCATTTATTTTCTTCCCCAGAAAACTCTAATGCTACCCCAATAAAGTCTCTCAAACTAACCTTGGCAGCACTCAAGTGACTGCAAAAATCGCAAAAGCTAGCTGCTATAAACTTCCTGCTATGCCACAATGAAGGAGGAAAGTTGGAGTTCACAATAGAAAAATAAAGAAAAAAGTTGCGACATGTGTAGAAGTGTCCATACCAAGGCAGAAAATTGGTTAGAAAATAAGAAGAAAAATGAGCAATCATGCCTTAACATATAAACTAAGGCTTTCAAATATTTTGTTAAGCATTCACATCATTGCCATTGGAATGCTATTGCACAAATTTTCTTTGATTTTTTCTCTTTTTAGTAGTTATTCCAGTGGGTGATGGCAAAAAAATTCTTTTTGGCGGAGATATTTGGTGGGACATTAGCCTCTTTGTTTTCAATTTCTGAATCTTTTCAGGGTTGCAAGAACTAGAGGGTCTCCTATCTCATCTATATTAGACTTTTCCTCTTCTATGTAGGTTTGGAATTTCAATTTTTGTCATGATTTCTTAGACAAGAAAATCAATGTGTTTGCACATTCTGTTTGGAGAGTGCTTTCTATAGGTTTTGTGAGGTTAAATTTGATAGGTGCTCATTGAGGGAATCCAAGACAGATAGGGATTGGAGGAGTGCTTATAAATCGTGGTGGGGGGCTTTATGCAAACATACCTGCACACAAGTGACAAAAGTATCACTAGAAAATATCCAGAAAAATTGATAACTAATACGAAGGAAAAATTCATAACTAATATGAAAGAAAAATTGATAACTAATATGAAGGAAAAATAGATAACTAATACGAAGGAACTGTCAATTTCTTTACAAAAATAATTAGATAATGAATTATTTCCTGAAATTTGAGCTAGAAAGCAATTATTGTTTTACTTTATGCAATTTAATCTATCTATTGGATCTCACTTCCCTATAAGCCAAAACTTGACACTGTGATGAACATTGATAACTTGATTATTGACAGACTTACTGAATTTGGCATCATTTTTAAACTCAGTTGGTACTCATACAGTAACAAATGTAATCTTTTTCTATTACTTGATAATGGATGCAAATAAATGTTACTGACTAATTCATTCTAATGCCATAAATATGGAGTGCAGGTTTCTTGCCTACTTGAAAACTTTGGTGAGAATACTATTCCTGCTGCACAGCTAATTGTTGAACATGATATATATCCACTTTTGCTTGATTGCCTCATTAATGGGTAAGTGTTGAAATTATTAGTCTGCAGTTTCTACATTTGTCCTTTCTGCTATTGTATGTATATATATGCTTGATATGATGTTCTTTCATTTGCATCTTTGCTTAATGAGGGAAATTATGAAATCTATGGAGTCAGCCAGATAGATGGCTTTCACCATAGTAGGAAATAATTAAGTAGATTCCAGCTACATCATGCTAGATCAGAGCACTCATTCTGGTCTTGAGACACTCCTTATGTGGTGAATGCTCATTGCATAATTTTATTGCCAAGTCTGGGAGGTTGATTCGTCTATTTTTTGGGGTATAGGATCAATGATTCCTCAAAAACTAGTCATTTCATTTTGTTCTTGCCGGTTGCTTGTAAGAAACACATGCTTAGAAGTTAAGATTACGACTAAGAGCACTTTTGAGGTCATGTTTTTATGTATCTTTTCATTTTTTTTAATAAAAATTTTGAGGGCTGTTTCCTGTTTATATTCTTGATTGCATTTCTTCTTTGTGTTCTCTAGCAATGAACAAGTTGCAACTGCATCAATGGATGCAATTAAGAGTTTGGCTGGTTCTTTTGAAGGCATGGTAAGGAATTCGGTGGTGGAATCCTCTCACTGTAGTAAACATAAATTAGCTTAGTCTACTGAAATCATGGCCACCATTTTTTTGTGCAAAATTTATGTAGGAAATCATCTTTCCAGCTAATGACAACGAAGCTACACATCTCAGAAATTTGGCTGCCCGATGTTCATCACTGGTATGGCTGTTGATACCATGCAATTTGATTAATAGGTTTTTGGCAGTGCAAAGTATCCATATTGTTTTCTCCTACGCATTGTTGCAGTAATGTTGTTAGGTTGCATTTTTTGCATAACAATATTGTGGCTATTTTTCACTTTCTTTGCCATGTAAAATTGCACGTGGAGGAACAAATTTCCAGTAACCTTGTTAGACAGGTTTTATCAACCATTGAATAGATAAGAATTTTGCTTAATGGAGTTGGGCTTAGTTGAGAACATAAGATGTTTTAAGTTATGGTCAATGTAATGTTGAGTAATCATTAGAAAGGAGGGATAGGATAGCCTCTAAGCCATGCCCAGAAGTGGCTGTTGTAGCAAAAATCAGTATTTGTAGCATGTATTATTGTCTTTGATATTATTTATAATATTATTGTCCAAAAACTATGGGCCTAGTCTCAGAAACTTATGCCAATAAGGTGTTGTGAATGTAATATACTAAAACTAGAGGTCACTTCATAATATAATGAAGCAATCCATGCCCTGAAGTTTCAGGTTTTTGAGAAACTTGTAGCTGTGGGGCCCAAAAATCGTGTAGGAAGGCATGATTTTTCAGAGGCCTGATACAGTCGCTGGAAGGTGCAAGCTTGGCTGCTTGAGAGCCAAAGGTTGGTTGGTGAGGATGCTGAAAGCCTAAGGGACTTGTTAGAGTCTGAAAGCCCAAGGGCTTGAGATAGATAATGCAACGGATCCAGGAGATTTGTTGGAGATTACATGCTTGTAGGGTGGGCTGCGTGATAATACAGGACCTGATACAGTCTTGATACAGTCTGGGGAAGCCCACTGATCTGTTGACATGAATTGCATGGCAAGGCACATTGATAAGCTTGTTTCACTAAGCCATGCTTTTCCTGTGGGTTTAAATAGAGAGTTGATTTAGAGGGATAAGCTGCGCATTGATAAACTATGTTTTCTTGGGATGAAAACTATTTCCCAACTGAAAGTTGGTTTGGAGGGATATACTGCAGAAGATTTATGAAATAAGCTTCTCCCTGATTGGTTGCTTCATTTGAAGACAGAAACTTGTACAGAAATGTCAAGCAAGAAAGCACCAGCAAATCAGGCATGGACACATAGATCCAGGACTACCTTCTCCATTGTGTAAAGACAAGGGCTTTATAGGAGATGTTCTTGACTCTTTTTGGGGCATCTTGGGTGCTCCCTTCTTCAGTTAGTGTGACACTTTTGGGTTGGAATGGTTCCTTTGTGGGTAAAAAGTGTAAGAAAGTTTAGAGTGTAGGCCTCTTATGCATTTTTTGGACAGTTTGGAAGGTAAGGAATAGAATTGCTTTCGAAGACGATGTGCTTTCCATCCAAAGGCTAAAAGGATCTTTTGTTTGCTTTCTTTGGTCGGAAACTAAGATGTTTATAACGGATGGTCCTTTGACGCTAATTGGTTTTCATTGATTGGTTGGGCTCTCATTGAGGGTGGGGATGTTTTTTTACCTCCATTTTGGCAGCTATTTTTTGTTTGAGCTGTGTGGGGGTGGGTGTGTTTATCTTGTATATCATGGGTCGCTATTTTGGTGCCTCTTTTTAATATTTATACTCTTCTTTACTAATAATAATAAAAAAAAATCCAGGATTACAAGCTGTTCTATTCTTCTTTTAATTTCATATTTTAACATATTTTAGCAGAAGAAGAGAAACAGAATAATTTTCTATTTTATGTTTTTCCAGATGTGATGTGGCAAGCCAATTTTGGCATCAACTAAATAATATTACTTCATATATTTTCTTCCTTTATTTCTTTTATGCTTTATTCAAATTGGAGATATAACTAAATATGTAAAACGGGGAATATCCTCAGAATAAAACAATAAACTCCATTTTAAAACAATGAAGGATGTTTGATGGTGGAGACATTGTGTCAAGTTTATTTGTCAGAAATCTAAGTTATCATCTTGTTTAATTTGTATTCTTTTGGCTTTGACATCCTTTACTTGGTAGTCTTGGTTGCTTCAATGAGAAGTTCTTTCCCCCAAACAATGCTATCATGGAGGATGGTCCTGCTTAAAATCCAATGCATCCAAGTGTTAGTCTTAATTTCTTATTAATGAGCTGTATATGCATGGTCATGCTTACCATACATGAACTGAGATTAGGTGTTATCTATTTGTGCTCTTGCCTTACCTTATGCAAATGTTACAGGGACGAGTTCGGGTTTTAGCTTTGGTGGTGAAGCTATTCTCTGTCTCCAGCTCTGTAGCGTCACTAATTCACAACTCTGATCTACTTAACTTACTGGAGGCAGAAGTCTGCAACACAGATGATACCCTTGTAACTTTAAGTGTTTTGGAGCTATTATATGAGGTAGGACAACCTACCAATATTTCATATGATTCTGTGATCTCTCTCCCTTTCTCATCTAATTATCACATATTTTACATTTATTGATTCCTGTGTATAGTATTGTTGACTAAAAAAAATCATTTATCTTAATTCTGAATTTCGTTGGCATATATATAATTTTGTATTAATATAAGCGCCTAACAAAAGAAGTAGGCACAATCCATGTGCACATGAAATATATAGATAGTGCATGAACCAACAAGAAAGAACCAAAACCACAACACTGACCAGGTAGCCTATCCCTATATATATATTTTGTTTGAGAGGAAGAAATAGAATAAATGTATTGATATAAGTGCCCAACAAAAGTAGGCACAATCCATGTGCACATGAAATATATAGATAGTGTGTGAACCAACAAGAAAGAACCAAAACCACAACACTGACCAGGTAGCCTATCCCTATGCCATCAACAAGATCTAACAAAGACAAAGCAGGCAGACAAGATCTCCTATATGTGCAAAGGAACAATGTCTTTAGAAACACATCTTTCACCACCAAACAAGACCACTGCACACCAGAAATTGTTGGCCAATTATGCTCACCCGAAGTGATCGAGAACAGCCCAAACCTCATTGCACTTGGCTCCAACAAAGGCACCTCACCAAATAAGCAAAACATCTCTGACTGATTGAGGAATAACCCATGATAACCAAACAAAGAAAATACCATTAATCATAAACCAGATGGCCATTTGTAGTAAATGAGAATGTAATCAGCAGCTTCTAGATCTTCCTTGCAGAGGTAGTACCAATGCAAAGAACTTCATCCTCTTCTCATTAGTTGGTCAATAGTCAAAATCTTCTCCCGTGTTGCTTCTCATGCAAAAAAACCAACCTTGGAAGGCTCCTTAGAGTTTCAAATATTGTAATTCACTTGAAACTAGGGAATAATCAAAGGATCTTAGTTGGAGGATGTTGATGCCTTTTTTGGGAGGTTGCATGACTACTCCATTGTTTTGGGTACTAATGATGTCATGCTTTGGTTGGGGACTAAGAATGGAGATTTTTTGGTTCAGTCCTTCTATTTCTCTCAAGCAAGTAGGAGAGCAGAGCCTTTCCCTGCACAGTACAGAGTGGAACTCTTGGGTCCTTGTAAGAGCTAGCTTTTTTGCTTTGGGGGCAACTTGGGCTAAGATATTGACTTGGGACGAGCTCAGAAGAAGGGGATGGAGGATGCCAAACAGATGCTATGTGTGCAAAGCTGAAGAGGAAATGGGAGATCATATTCTTTTGCACTGTCCGAAAGTGAGCATATTGTGGCAGCTGGTTTTTGCTCTATTTCATGTACAGTGGGTGATGCACTCTTCTGTGAGAGAGGTGCTCTTAAGTTGGAGTGGCTTCTTGGTTAGCCAAAAAAGGAAAAAGGCTTGGAAAGTTGTTCCTCTATGCAAATTTTTAGTTCATTTGGAGGGAAAGAAATAGGAAAACTTTTGAGGATAGGGAAAGCTTAGATCAAACAATTAAAAGTTTCTTTTTGTATCTTTTTTGGGATTGGATTAGAGTGCACATGGGGGATAACGTTACTTCTTTGATAGATTTTGTGAGTGGATTAGGCTCCCCGTAGGGTGTGGTTGTTTTTTGTGTATTCGCCCCTATTGGTTTGGTTTTTTAATATGTATACATCGTGTATTTTTTTTTCCTTAACACAATACCATTTTACTTATCAAAAATAAAAAAAAATAAAAAATATTTGTCTTCTAGGCCTCTATGAATAGAAAAGGAGCTCAAAAACAATTGAAAGGACTACACCTAAGACAGCTCTTGATCTTGAAAATTTCTCATAAACCTAAACTTCCAACAAACAATGTTCTAATAATTTGAAGCCCAAGCCTCTTGATTTATATAAATAAAGCGATAGTGCATATATAAATAGAAGGAAACACTAATAGAGTCCCCTAAAGTACATAGGAAGTATCAAGGAGGAAAATATCGAGATATATCGGCGATATATCGCCAATATATCGTGTATCGGGAGGGGTCGACATGATATTTCGTGGAGAAAAATCGGAGAGGAGATATTTACGTAAATATCGCCAAAATATCGGCGATATATCGGTTTAGGGAGATATATCGGAGACTTTTTGAAAAAATCGCCTCTGGTGGCAAAATATCGGTGATATATCAGCAATATATCGCTAATTTTTTGGCGATATTTCCCCTCCTTCATGCAACGTGATCTGACGGCCCAGATCACGCTCGTGTTGATCCGACGGCCTAGATGTGATTCCAATGGTAATATGGCGATCCAACAGCCAGATTGCTCCCAGTTTTTTATCCAACGGCCAAAATTGATTTTCAACGGTAAATTAATGTTCCAATGGCTATTTTGGCCCAAATGTCATCTATTTCATCCATTTTTGCTTTCATTCTTCATTTGCTCTCTCATTACTCCAATTTTTATTAAGGTTGCTCAATTATTTAATCATTTTAAGGTATATTTGTTTTAAATTGTAATTAATTTTGTTTGCAATTGTAATTAATTCATGTATTTTCAATTACTTAGTATGTTTGCAATATGGATGATTTAATGCTATTTTTATATTCAATTGTAATTAATTTTTATATTTTTATTGAATTAACTTAGGTTAATTTGATTATCTAATTATAAATTGATATGTTTATTTTAGATGATTATTTGTGATTTATTTTCACATTTAAAATTAAATTAAACTAGTTAACTTAACTAAATTATTTAATTAATTTAATTAACATGCTAAATTATTTAATTAATTTAATTAACATGAACTAGTATATTTTGAATATGAAATATGTTTATTTAATGAATTTAATGTGTACAAATTATTGATATTTAATGAAATGAAATATTTTATGTGACTTTATAATGAAAACAATTACAAAATTAACATTTCTTATAGATCGGCATGATATAATTACATCTAATATCACAAATTATATCATATATATATATATATATATCAAAATTTTCAATAAAACAACTTTAAAATGTCAATTATACTTCTAATTATATTATTATGATGTTTTCGTTACATTTCTATGAGTTTTTAACAATTTTAAGTCTACCAATATTTTTTTCTAGAATATTCGCCGATATATCTCCGATATATCCGATATATCCGTAAAATCGAAGTACCGATATATCCATGATTACCGATATTTTCATCCTTGGGAAGTATGCAATGGTTGCCTAAAGACTCAACCGAAAGCAAATAAGGGCTACAAAAAACAACACCCACCCTCAATAAGAACCCACCTGACCAATCAACAAAGCTTATTAAAGACAAAGGACCATCATCTATGAACATTTTAGTCCAAGACCAAAAGTTGCAAACAAAAGAGTGTTTCAACCTTTGGTTAGAGGGTTTCCAAGCTCCAAAACAGAATAAAGGGCTTTGACAAGAGACTTACCGCTCTTTAACTCTGTCAAAAATTGAATAGTCCTAGGAACCGATCCTTTAGAGATCCTTCAGAATCATGCCAAGACTTGACTCTATGTCCATTACTAATAGCAACCCTTGTTCTTAAGAAAAATTAAATGGCTTTCCACTAGCTAGAACCATAAGTTTCTCTACCCTCTCTAAAGCACCAACCCTCTCCAATTCCCTATACTTCCCCACAATCATCTTTCTCTAGTAACTATATCACTCTTGAGTAAGTGCTTTAAAAGTCCATGGTGGTAGGCTATGCAAATTAAGCTTTAAGGCAATAACCTCAATATAGGGTAACCTCAAGGTGAGAGTATGCAAATTAGCTTTGAGGCTATAGCCTTAGTGTAGGGTAATCAAGACTTAAGCCTCACCTTGTTAACACTTACATCCTTACTCTATTGAGGCTTACAACCTTGAGGTTATAGCCTTGAGGCTATTGAGACTTAAGCTTCAAATATTGAAAGGATTTTAATGGGTTTAGGGCCTTTGCGGTCATTTTGTATATATTTATTAGAGGTTTAAGCCTCCATATTCAATTGTTTTAATGAGTTATGCTTTTGTGGGTTTTTGGCATAAATTTATAAGTTTTGCTTTAAGTCAAACACTAGGGTTTGACCTTTTACAAATTAAGGGTTTGGCTATTGATTTACCCTTTAAATGGAGATGTAAAAAGGAGATTTAGAAAAAGAAATAAGGGAGTTGTTGGCCACTGTAGTGGTTGAGTTCATATATAATCATGATCTTGTTATTGATAGATAAAGAAAAAAGATCATCATAGTTGATAGAAGAAGAAGGAGAAGAATAGATGAACATTAATACTAATTGGGAGGATAATAGTGTAAGTGGCCGAGTTCATATATAATCATGATCTTGTTATTCATAGATAAAGAAAAAAGATCATCATAGTTGATAGATAAAGAAGAAGAATAGATGAACATTAATACTTATTGGGAGTATAATAGTGTAATTAGAGGATATGATTATGATTCCTTGAAGGTTCCTACCAAAGATAGTGATAGTAGTGTTGAAGATTATTTAATGAAGCCATGAGAGAGAGTTAGATTTTAGAAAAGAGGAACCAAATTGGAAATTATTAATGACAATAATTAATTTGATTATTACGAATTGTATGGTTTTCTTATTATTTAACTTTCATGTGATCCTATTAGTATTTTTTTAATATTTTTTCTTTTCTTTATTATATATATATATTTAAGTTGAGGCTTACACATTGTTCTACCTTAAGGCTTATGCTTCGCCTCACTTCAGCTGAACTCCTCAAGACTGTATTTAGCCTTTTAAAACATTGTTTTATGCTAACCTCTAATGTCGGGCCTCGTTGAGAGGACCAAGACCCCTGATGCGGTGATGCCCAATCCCCCCATTGTCTTCATAGAACAAATGATTAACCCACTTTACAAAATGAATCTTTTTTTTTTCTTCTCCTGTAAGGCTTCCTCCCTAAGGGAAATTCTTTTATGATCTGTTCTAATTTGGTCTTCACCCTCTTTGGGATTACAATGCTGATAAGAAATAAATCGGTAGATTGGTTAGCATGCTCTTCGGCAGAACAAGTCTCCCACCTTAGTCAAATATTGTTATTTCCGGGAAGCCAACCTTCTTTTAGACCTTTCTTCAACCAATTCTGAAATTGAAGCAGATTGAAAAGGTGCACCCAAGTTCAGCCCCAAAAAATACCTAGTTAGAAGGCTACGCACTTTGCAACCCAACTATTAGCCGACCCCTCAATGTCATCCACTCTCCCTACTAGGATAAGCACACCCTTTTCCTAGATGATTTCAGACCTGAAACTGCCTCAAAGCACAAAAGGCTCCCTCTTATAGTGATAGCTCCAATCTGCTTCACAGAAAAGTAATGTGTCATCAACAAACAGAAGGTGAGAAATATCTACCCCCCCAATCCCTGGACCCTCCACCTTGAACCCCTTAAATAAGGCCTCCTTTTGTTTCTGTACGAAGGAAACAACTTAGGACCAGCATTACCAAAATAAATAATGTGTTTTCCTCTCTCAGTACAAAGATGAAAGGCGTTGTGCACTTCAATAATAGTGAGATATTTAGTCCCTAATCTTTGAATCAGTTTCCATCCTATGGTAGTAACCACAAATTTTATGCAGAGACAAGTGGAAGTCATGGACTCTGTTAGTTCTTTTATTTATTATATAACATTTAAACAATATTGCTTCCTTTATAGGTGATACTTTATAATTGAATATTTTCCACTTTTAACTTAGTCATCTGTTTTACTTGTCTGTCTTTCTTAATTTATCACCTAAGTTATGCTATAATTTGTTCTTGGCCCATCCATCCAATGGATGAAGTTGGCAGAAATTCAACATGGTACAGAGTTCTTACCGAGGACCACCCTTGTTCAACTACTCAGTTCTATAATCGGGTAATTCCTATCACAAAAGGGGTGAAAATTAAGCACTCATTATAATTTTGTCTTTAATATTTCATATGTTTTTAAATATAGTTTTCTCTATCTATTTGTAGCAACACATCCATGGAATCAATTTTAAGATCAAGAGCGATGATGATAAGTGGCAGGCTTCTTTCCAAGGAGAATATTTTCAAGTTCATTGATGAATCTTGTAAGACCTATATACTCAACTTCTGAATTTCTAGATGCCATTGAAGTTTTTATTTGTTGGAGTGGCAATCTGGTTTTTATTCACCTGGAGCCCTAGACTTTCAGGAATCTGTAAACACACGACATAAACTAGTTACCTTCCATTGTTTCAGCTGAGTACTAAATATGCTGTAGCCTGGTGATTATAGATTGCAACTGCATCTGTGCAGTGGTGACAGCATGCGGCCTTTTTATGACATTGTCTGCTCCTCAATTCCATAGATTTCAATTGTTGTATGTGAAGTGCAGCCCTAATTTCATTAGTTTCCATTTTTTCTGCCAAGTACTAAATATTCTGTAGCCTGGTGATTATAGATTAATTACACTATCTGTGCAGTGGTGACTGCTTGCAGCCTTTTTATGACAATGTCTGCTCTGAGTTTCCATGGATTTCTATGGTTATGTTTGAAGTGCTGGGTTGCAGCCTTTTCACAGCATTGTCTGTTGGGCGGTGGTCCAGCATTTTCTTTATTACCTCATATCCACCCCTAGATTCTGTTAGAGGTTGGAGAGTTTGTGCGATGCCTAACACAGGGCCAAAAGTACTGAACTCACCATAATCCATGAGGAGAATCAAAGTTCTAAAGCTTGTGGAAAGAGAACCATGAACCCTACTTGAGCACTGGCTTTTCTATGGCTTTATTTCTGCCATTCTATGATGCTTTCATGCTGAACCGGAACCCTTCATTGCCCAGCTTGTTTTCATGCTAACTTTAATGATAAATCATTCACCACTATGCTCAGACCACCATGACAAACTTGAAACAATAACTCCTGTGCTGAGTGTGCTCCCTTATTAAAATAACTGGAATCCATCTCCCTTATGGCGCTATAATCAATCACCAAGCACTGGGCCACCAACTGATGCATGCACGCATGCAAGGACAAGTGTATCCGAGCCCATTTATCATGCCAAACACCAAGTTGCATGGGCATGTTGCAAATGTTCTGTCTTAATGACATTCTGGCTATTGAGTCGCCTCAGAAATCTGATATCTGTTTTTAGCTTCCTTGATGCTTCTAATTTCTGCCATATGTGCTGTTTCTGTTCCAAATGGCTTAGAATAAGTGCTGATGTGCCTATTGTGGCCTCACACAGTGTCACTAATAAGCTTGCACAAGCAATGAAAGGATTTTGAGAATGGTGTAGAATATTTCTAGAAGACATGATGAAAATACTCTGTTGTCCATGAAAATCAAACAGGCACACCTATAAACATGTTAGAAACAGAGGCCAAACTGAAATTGCATTATATTGTCTTTGATCCCAAAAATGAGGGGAATATTTGAAGATTATGCTATTAACCCATGCCTACTACTTGATGTGGTTTTGGGTCTAACCAGTTCAATTGATACCAAGCTACTACTTGATGGACCATGGCTTCATAGGTTAAAATTTTTGCATGGTGTGAAGTTTTTCAGTTTTTATAAGATGCCTGTTGGTTGTTCATATTACAAATTCAGCTGTTACTCTGGACAACTTCGGTGCCTGAGCTTTTGGAACTCGTTGCATGAAGTCTTTGGTTGAAGCCTCCATGATGGGATGCTACTTTGATCTTGAGTTGTGTTTTGTGGACAAATCTGTAGGCGATACATTATAACCTTATTTAGCTATTTTGTATATTACGGTGTCAAATATGGATTGTTGAAGAATCTCTAGTGACTTGAATCTATAATCTTTGTTTCCTATTCTGTAAGAGACAAACACTTGACTACTAAATTGCCCAAGTACCTCAAGGAATGTAACAAATGCAAAGCTCCCAAACAAATGCTGAATATGCAGAACAACACCAATAATTTTTATAATGTTTTAAACATGATCACCATTTCTTCAATATCATCTAGACTGCTACAGTGCACTAATACTTTATATTTGACCATTTTTTTAATATCATTCAACATAATAGTGGGCTTGATGGTTCTTTTGCTGGTTCAGTCCAGATTTTATAACCTCATCCTGGACTTACCTTAATTTCCACAAAGATGTAAGACAAGCATTTGTTAAATAAGCAAAAATGGTTGGGTTGTTAGATATAAGTGCCTGGTTAGGATCCTGCTGTTACTTATGCAGCATGAAAACGTTTTCCATTTCAAGTTGGTGTAGATGTTAGTGATTAGATGGAAAACTAGTTGCATTAAACATTTACAATTACTAGGGGATCAGTTGTGAGATTTCTTATTTCTAAACATCAGATTGTTATTATAAATTCCAGTAGTGGTTTCTAACTGTATTCTTTGCTTCTGCATTTTAGGTGTTAAAACTGTTATTTCATTGATTGATGGAAGACTCAGGTCATTGGAAAGTCAAGATGCAGATGAATGTGAATCCGCACTTGAAGCATTGGGTCAAATAGGTTCATGTAAGTATGCCACTAACTGTAGTAGACTAGGAATTACTGCCATTAGTTAAACCAATAATTTAAATACTAGTATCTTTGATGATATATATATATATGTGTGTGTGTGTGTGTGTGTGTGTGTGTGTAGGTATGTATGTATGTATGTATGTATAGTTTGTTTTCCCAAATTAGCGTTCCTACCTGTTTACATGTGACTGAACTTCATTCCAATAGGTGTAAGGGGAAGATGGTTTCTCAGTAAAGTACTAACCTAATTAGAGACCTATAACTTAGGTTTATTTGGTATTTAAGAACAAATACTAAGAGTATGCTCAGAGAGAAAGAAGAGAGGGGAGGGGGGCGCTTGGGTTTGAAATTCCTTACCAATCTTAACAGGAGAGTCATGTGGTTAAAGTTGTCTTGTCTTCACTGTCCTATTTGAGGAGTTTTTTTTGTTGGTCAACAGTCTCAGCCCTGAGAATATAAATATTCAATTTTAGATCTGAAATCTGTTCTAGTATTTGGCTTTCCATGGGTGGAGCATTTTGAGGAGAAATAGAATTTTTTTTCAGAGGATGCTTGTAATTTGCACTTATGAGTTGCAGGAGTTAATTTATGCATAAAATTATGAAATCTGTTCTAGTTTGTAGTTTTCATAGGTATAGCATTCTGAAGAGGGATAAGACTTTTTCAGAGGGTTCTGTGATGTGCATCTGTAAAGCTGC
The DNA here is from genome assembly GCF_004353265.1 of Vitis riparia. NCBI lineage: Eukaryota > Viridiplantae > Streptophyta > Magnoliopsida > Vitales > Vitaceae > Vitis > Vitis riparia. The sequence continues at coordinate 2,787,013 of NC_048449.1, forward strand.
AGGAGTTAATTTATGCATGGTGGTAAAATCATCCTGGCCTACAGACAATGTTTCTGAGAGGCTTTCATTTCTCAATAAAGTTATCGTGTATTGGTGATTTCAACTTGATGGATCACCATTAGAAGGGTGAGCAGCTACACATGGAAAAATAGCGAAGAGATTCAATCAATTACCAGACCTGAACTTGGTTTCAGCAGATAGAGAGTTGGGCTTTGCTGAATGTTACTCAATGCATCCTGGTACAACTGGCATCAGATCATGCACCAATAATCCTGCATAGTAGGGGGTTGAGAGAAGACCAATGTCCATACCTATTTGAGAATGTAGTTGAAGGAGGGGATTTTAGGGATAAAGTGAAGAATATAGTTATGAGCTCAGTAGTAATCCAAGTTTCACATTGCCTGAAAAGATGAAAGCCTTTGAAAGATCTTGAAAAACTCCTGTCTACATTTGCGTGTTACAATTAAATACTGCTGTTAACTAATGATTCAAACAGCTGAGACACTCGTGGCAATTATTTGTTTTGTAGAATTTTGAAATTCAGAGAAGGTTGTTAAACATGTGATGTTTTGTTGGTATAAAATTGTATTGCTACACTGATGATATGAATATGGAAAATTTTATTTAGACTTCATGTTGTACATTTCTTGAAGTCCTTTATAATTTGCTATGCTTATAACAGTATTTACATGAGTCATGCACTACACTTTTTATTAGAAGAGAGAATTATAAATTGTTGGAAGTTAACATTTTTATATGATCAACCTTGGGGGTGCTCATTCTTAGTGAGCATCTTGTCCTCCTCCTACCGACCATACAGTTGAAAAGAAAGCCAAAAATATCAAAGGCTAGAAAGACGGTACACAAGTTAGAGGTTAAAAATCCCCTACAAAAGACACCCAATTGCTTGCTCCTTGCTTGGCTGAAACATCCACTACATGATTTGTTAGTCATGGAGCCTAACTAAAAGTGCAATCCTCCTCACTTGCAATATCTACAATTTGGTAGAGCCATACATCATCCTTAAATGGACCTCTTTTCTTTTTGGTCACCCTTGAAATAACAATTGCAGCATTTTCTCCAAGCAAATATTGGAGAAACTCAAAGCTGTTGTCTGTTGAAGAACCTCCAAAAATAACAGATCTCTACCTCAATGGCCAAACCCTCTCCAGTGAGGGTGGAATGGGCCCTCACTCAACTCTTTCTTCTATAATCTATATTTTATTAAAAAAAGAAAGATTATGGCACCTATTCTGCATCTAAGGTTTTTAGATTAGTTTTACATTGTTTGATTCTTACACATTACTTATGTAGTTGTTTTGATGCTTTTATCATTCTAACAGTTGTCTTCATTTCTAGCTTGTGTTCTTCCCTAAACCTTTCCTTACTATCTTTGAAAGCTCAAATTTATTTCTACATTTTTTTTCCTGTATTTAGCAATTCATGGAGCTGAATTGCTACTTTTAAGTTCACCACCTGCTGCTAGACATGTTATTGATGCTGCCTTTGATCGGCAAGGACGTGGTAGACAGCTGGTAAGCACATCAGATCCTGTTGTTTTATCTTTATATTCTTATCAGGTTTTTATTTATTTATTTTTATTTATTTATTTATTTTATTTCATTTTGTTTTAGCATGTTTAAAAGTAGGCAGACAGAGAAATATTTAAAGCTTTTTTATTTTTATTTTTATTTTTATTTTTTATAATTAGTATATCAAGGGATCTTTATTACATCAGATCCTTTAAAATTATCTTCCCATTTGTTTTTTATTTTTTATTTTTCCATGTTGCTTAAAATACAGATAGAGTTAGAAAATTGTGGGCACCTTCCTTGGGACAAAAGATTTTAAGATAAGCAGGAAAGACAATATATGAAAGCAATTTTAGCAAGACTAGGAGTAAAGTGAAGTGATAAAGAAGATTAATGCCAAGAGATACAAAAGAAAAATTATTTTCATCATCTGGTTTTGGTCATTTATATAGGAAGGAGGTAGGAATGGATGTTGCCATTGCTTGATTCAGTAGGCTAGGGGCCTAGGTTCCTTGGATGGTTACTTCTGGACTCTCAGGTAGGAAACTGCAGATTGGAGTCTGCATGTGGCCACTTCATACAACAATATCTAAGCAGCAGGGTTCAAAATCTCGGTCGAGACCGGTACGACTCGGCCAAGTTGTATCTGCCTTGGCCATGGCTAGTACCGGACCGATACCTGAGTTGGATATTTTGTCAGTTTGTGAACAAACGTGGTTGAATTGAAGATAAATGAACAGTCTCAAAGTGAATCCCATGGAAACTTTGATACAACTCCAAGATCATGTTGAGACTAAGCTATTTGGGTAATTGGTAATGGAAAAAAAAGGTAATAGTGGAGTAGAAATGGTGGAGAAGATGAGAGGATCAAAACCTACGAAAATGAAAAATACAGAGAGTTAAAGCCCTACATCTTCATCCTTTGGGTTTAGAGGAGAAATGGGTATCTTGAGAGAGAAGCAAAATAGAGAAAGTCAAATTGAAGCCCTAGGCATGGATTCACATAGAGAATAAGAAACATGTAGAGAGTGTGAAACTTAGAATGATCGGAACCGATGAAGAGAATGGGGAAGCCATTAGAGGATTCCTACCAGGTAGATATTCAACAATGAATTTGAATTGTAGAGAGAAGTGCAAAAGCCCTAGCTCTTACACCCAACCTTTTCTCTTTGTTGTCTCTGTAAAATTCCAAACTTCTTTGTTTTCAGAAATTGGGAGGCAGTTGTTGCTATTTCTCAGCACGTGGTATATATGAGAAATTAATTTTATCTTAAATTCACACGTGCTTCATTTCCTAAAGTTAAATGCAATATAACAAAACTTTTATTAATAAAACTATCAGTTCAAAGCAATCCACTGGTCATTACTCTGTGATAGGCTCTCCTGCTAGGGTTGGTGTTGGTTTTTCAAGCTATTTGGGTTTAGAGAAGAAATGGGTATCTTGAGAGAGATAGGTATTTGACCGGTGGATGGGAGTTATGGGTATCTAACAGAGATGAGGATTTGGGTTTTAAATAATATGTATTTGTTTTTTAAGTAGATAATGAGTATTTGGTGGGGATTTGGGTTTTAAATAATTTGATGAAAATTATAATGATAAAAAATGAATAATGAATATTAGACTTATATCAAATAAATAGGAAATGAATATTGATATAAAAATTAAAATTAATGAATATATTTTATAAGAAAAATTATATTTATTTCTTTAATAATTGAAAATATTTAAAAAAAAATTCAAAATATTTAATTTAAACAATTTTTTATAAAAAAAATTTACTTTTTATTATTTTCATCTTCAATAAGAAATATTTATTATCAAGTGATTAAATTAAAATATTTTTAGAGATTTTTAATATTATTATAAATCATCCCAAAAGTATGCTTTTATTATAATTTGAATAATTTTAATATAATAGAAGTTTATTTTATTAATTTTTTACTCTACTTATTTGTATTTAATTTTTTAATAATTTTCATAATTTTTTAAAATTATTTTGAGCTCTTAAATTATAATTTTTTGCGTATCACCTGATACCGAGACCGATGTGCCTCAGGACCTCCCGAGTTAATGACTGATACCGTGACTTTGAACTATGCTAAGCAGTTAATGGAATTGAAGAATTTGTGGGTCCCTTAAATGACCTATGTGTGAGAACTTTCTCTATTTTTTTTTTTTTTATCCTTTTTCATGTTTTCATTTTGAATTCAAATTGAATATGTTCATTTCTCAAACATATTTCTTAGCTTTAGGTTCAAAGTAGCTAGTGCTGTTTATTGGTACTATTGTCTATCTATTATCTGCATAGTTTATGCTGGCTTTTATAAAATAGTGCCCTTTTTCTTTTTCTTTTTCTTTTTTTTTGCTTTATTTTTTGGGATAAAAAACAAGATAATCCATTGCATTAAACTTGGTAATTATGATAAAGGATGAGAAATCCTTCCAAAATTTACAAAACACTCATCAAAAAGGAAATAGTATGCCTATAACTTGAAATGTAAACAAAACAAATTGCAAATCTCGTGGAGGAACCAGAATAGAGTACAACCCAAGATCGTACCACACATTTCTCACAGGATGGATTTTTTATTCGATCTTGTATTTAGGGTATCGATCATTTGTTTGGTGGTGACAGTGTCCTGGGAGTCTATCTTATAAATTTCTAGTTTGTATTTCTAAATAAAATGCTTCTGGCATAGTGTCATGGAAAAAACTAATATCTGACTCTTGTAATTTACAATTTTACATTGCTAATATTGTTCCCTTAAATCATGTTCCTTATGCAACACTCCCATTAGGTTTAATAATTTATTTAGTGCAGTTGGTTCTAATTGTGTCAAATAGTGGTCCTTGAGGTGTGGTTAAAGTGGCAAAGGGCTTGGTTGGATAACTTGGAGGTACCAGGTTTGATACTCAACAAGGGGAAAAAAGTTACCTATGAAAAAGTAAAATAAAAAAGTGTCAGTTTTTAGGAGAATGGCCCAGCTCCCAACTGTCACATAAGAAGGTAAGTGAGAATTGATAGACAGGTGGAAACAGTAGAATATCTCTTTTCCTGCTACATGTCACTACAAAAACACAATGGCTATATAAATCACCCATAAGCGACAGTCATTATAAATCCAATGAAATCATAAGCATATAGAGCCCTCTCTTGTTCCCCTGGAGTAATGTCTTTTAATATTTTTATAAAGGGGTGGGAAAATTCTGCTCTGCTAATAACCCGTCATTTTCTATTCCCTTTTTGTCTTTTTGTCTTTTTGACTGATTCCACACTTAAATCTTGCAATTCAAGCCTACACTTGTACCCATCAAGAGGAGTGTTAAAATATAAAATTTTGAAACTGATGTTTTGTAGGTACAGGTTCATGAAAATGAAATTAATATATATATATATATATATATATGGAATACATGTATCCTGATTGATACTGCTCACAAATTATGTTGCAGGCTGCATTGCATGCTCTTGGAAACATATCTGGAGAAACTAGATCAGAAAACAAGATAATGCTGAACAATGATGCAGAAGAAAGCCTCCAGCACCTGATCTATGAATCAGCATCCAAGAGTCCAAAGCTGACTCCATCAGTTAATAGTTTTTATTTTTCCTTTTAATGCTCATTTCTTGTTTCATTGCATTAGTTCAGTGACTCCAGTTTTCTTGTATTTTAATCAAATAATTTTTTTTTTTAAACCACTCCTCTAATTCAAATTTATGAATAAAAAATTATAGGCGACAAGTCACCAAATTTTGCTTCCTAGGGTGCTGATGGTGTTCCTGCATCTTGCACTTGAAGTATTTTATTTTATTTTTCCTATTTGGCATAAATTCAGCTAGTGTTAATATCATTTTAAGTGCTAATTCTACCATTTTGGCTGAATATGAATGTTTATTCCTTGCTATTCTTCTCTTTTCCTTTGCCTTTTATTGTTCAGAAATTTTACCAGTATGGTGGTGATTTTGGCAGGGTCTTTTTCTATCAGTTCTTCAACAGGATGCAGAAGTTCGTCTGGCGGTGAGAATCTTACAAGAGTAACAAATTTCCAGTTTAGTTGGGATCCATTTGATTCTCAGAAAGAACAAAGGAAAGAAAAAGAAAATTGTTAAATGAAAGTGGTTTCCTTCTTAAACATTTAATGCATTTTCCTTTATATCCTTCATTCTTTCTTAGAAACAAATGGAGGTTTAGTGGAGCCAAAGATATGGAACTGTAAAAAGCCAATGTATAAAAGCGGTTTCCTCTTTCAACCAATCACAGTTAAAATGACACCCTTAAAGCCACCATTTCATCAATCATGACTAGTCCTTTGGAGCTTATGCTGCTGGGTTGTGAAGCATAACTCTTGCTTCTTGAACTGTCATATTGATTTTCTATGAAATGAATTATTTGTTTGTGATATATGTATAAACATGTGTATGATATATATATATATATATATATATATATAGATGGATAATTCCATGTTCACCATATAGGTTGAAGTCAAGAAGGTTTTGGCCTAACTACCCAAGTGGCTGTACCTGCATGAGTCTATTTAATTAGGTCTAGTGTGTGCTTGGTGTTTATAGTTTCCTGTCATCTTTTCTAAAAAAAATTTAATGTGCCATATGAATCTTTTCAGGGTTATAGAGTAATAACTGGCCTGGTGGCACGGCCATGGTGCCTGATGGAGATTTGCTCAAAACAAGAAATAGTAAACATAATTACTGGTGCACATTCTGAAACCACAAAAATAGGTATGCCTTCTTGTTGCTATATTCATCATCATTATCGCAGCCATCATCTCATGCATTACTATTACTTGTTTGGATATTATGGCATCCTTCTATGGTGATATATTAATAAAAATATGAAGTAGACAAAATGGGTTATGGCATCTCAAATGAGTGCTGCTTGAACAACCGATCATTGTAATAGAAATGGGGCAATTTCTAATTAAGGAATTCATGAATTCCTTCCATATGACACCCACATTTCAGAACTAGAATACCATTATCGAAACTAGCTAATATTTGATAATTTTGATTTTCAATGCTCCATTAAAGATGGGCTAAAGTGGCCATGTCAAATATGTTTTCTCTTTCAAATTTTATGCTACCAAGTGTTTGATGATTGGTGCACTCTGATTCATGTGTTTGAGATGGATAAAAATATTCAGTCTTCCAATAAGATATTTGTATATTGGAGCCTTGCAGCAATGTTTTCATACAGAAACTGGAATTTCTTTGTTGTGGCCCTGGGTGAACCACTGGTGTCTTCTTTTGTGGTGGTGTTGGAGGGGGGGGGGGGGGGGGGGGGGCGCTGGAATGTGATGCTTTTGATTAGTTTTCAGCTCTCCCACTAAGAAGATTGGAATGTGATGCTTTTGAATTAGCTTTTAGCTTTCCCGCTTCTTTTTGGTGATGTTTGTCTTATTGTTTGCTTTCATCTGTCATTTGCATTCTGTATTAGCACAAGACAAATGATCTCCTCCTCTGTTGTTTCATGAAGCTTTCAACTGAATTTGTTGGATTCTTTTATTCTTTTAATGGGATTGATGAAAATTTTCAGGCATGGAAGCTAAATACAATTGTTGCAAGGCAATTCATTGGGTCTTCATGTCATCAAGTAAACTTACCAGTGATCCTGCTCTCACTGGAATAGCTGAAAAGGTGTGATTAGATCCCTCAATATACAAATTCCCATGCACAGCCAACTTGTCATCATGCTAAAACTCAACCCCAGATGCATCTAGACTAGCGTCATAGCATACATGTATTATTGGACCTAATACACGCTACATTTCATCAAAATGCTTAATGCATAAGGAACTCTGCACCTTAAACTTAAAGTAATGTGTGAGCATCAATCCTCACCCAAAAAATAGAAGGAAAATATAGCATTAGAACTATCTAGTTTTTGACTGATGGATTTTTTTTTTTTCTGTTCTTTTTCTTGTTGCAGTTGCAAGAAGCTGTTAGAAGGGGTCCTTATCTTGCAAGAAAGCTTCAGGAAGCTCAACCTTTAGTAATGACAGCTGACAGATTTTAGGTTCCTCCCAATAGCTGTAACCATATCAGTCAATCATGAGGCCTTTTTCCGCCCCTCAGGTGTGGCCTTTACCATCTAACATGTACAAATTACAGTTTGTTACTGGAATTCTCTCTTAGGTTCAACATAAAACCACAGACCTTCTAATGTACTGGAAACACAGTGAAAGTTTCCACCTCAGTTGACATAACCATGGAATGTTTTAGCACTCTGAAGTTAACTTATTTTCACCGGATGAACCGCTCATGAAACAATGGAAGAACCTTGCAAAATTAATTTTGTGCACCCAATCTCGAGTTTTGATATCATGAACCCAAATGCTGTTTCAGTTTGTGAGATTGAAACAAAAAGAGCAAGAGAATGGAGTACACAAAGGGAGAATTTGGAAGCTGATACCCACGACTCCCAACTTCTGTTGCAAGATCCCAAACTACATGTAAGTCTACTGTGATTTCCCAGCTCCCAAATGGAGCTCTGGAACCTTTTGTTGGGATTCATTAGGTTCTTCCTAGAAATGTCAGCGCATGGTCTCAAGGTGGGAAAAAGAGACTCAGAAGCATTTGGAGAATGGCCCCCATTTGCCTATTTTAGTGCATCTAGAGAAAACATAATGCCAGAACTTTGAGAGGAGGAGCTCGAAATAATTTCCTCCTGTTTGGTTTATCGGAGAAAATATGAAAGATAATTAAATATAAATTAAAATTTGATGTATTTTTAAATTATTCAATTAGTATGTAGGATAAGTTTGAAGAATCATGTAAAAATAAGTTACTAAGTTTAAGTCTAGTTTTTTTCTCCAATTTTAAACATAGCTTATGAGATTGGACCGACTCCATCCCTAAGGGGGGCTTGTTCTCCCTATGTGGGATTTTATTGATAAGGTGGGTTTGGTGTATGGACTTGTTCTTACATTTCTTAGGGCCTTTCATGTTTGAGTGCCCCTGTTTTCCTCCTCTATACTCAGGTTGCCCCCTTGCTCTGTTTTGTGCCTTCTATAGATCTCTTATTTTTTTACCTATCAAAGAAAAAGGTTCACTTTAGATTTTCATATCAATAGTTTTTAGTCAGAAAAATTTTATACGGTTCTTATCAAACTTCTAATCTAAACTATTCAAAGTATACATGATTATATGAAGGTATAAATAAATGAGATTAAAGTTCGAGTATATTAGATTAGGTTAGAAAGAAAACAAAAAAACCAAAACACGAAGCAATGAAATCATATAAGAGGATCAAAGTGATAGGGTGCAGATGCAATGCAATGGGATCTTGTTTGCACACATGATATAATTTGAAGGACGATGTTTAGGATCCATTTTAGTAGGGTCTGGGGTTCAAGGAAGAAATGTTCACAGAACATTGAATGAAAATGACTGTTGATCAAAGCACATTTAACAGATACAACTTGGCAAGTCAATTCCCAAATGAACTCTGAAGGCTATCTTCATGCAGCATCAGTTATATTTTTTTTCTTTTTTCGATAAGTAAACACACATCTATTAGCAAAGGCAAACGCCGCAAAGTACACAGGGAGTATACGAGGCGACGAGGGCCTCACATCAAAGGACCAAAAAATAACAAAAAACCCACCAGCCTCAACTGGAGGCTAGCCACTCCAGGAAACCTATAAGGGAGCGAGACTCCGCACCATTATACAACTTTGTCCACTCCCACATATTACAAACAAAAGAATATTTAATTTTCTGTATAGCTAACTCCCCCCCTAAATGTTAATCTATTCCTTTCTTTCCACACCGTCCAAAAAATAAATAACTGCTATAAGAAGATTTACTTTATCAGAGAGCATCAAGTGTATTTTTGAGAAATTTAAAACAACAAAAACCAAAAACAAAAAGATTGTTGGGTAAGAGAATTCCTTATATCACCTCAACCCAACTCAATAAACACCCTTTTGGCCATTCTGCCCCAAAAGTCCCAGCACACTTGAATTCAACACCTCTCATACGCATGGAGTCTCCAGTTCAAAAGAAGCTCAACAGTTTTGCATCTTTCAAAACAGGTGAAGCCAAGCTTTTTCTTTTCTATTCATTTTCTTCTTCAGTTCTCATTAAGTCCCAACTTCCAAGTGGAACTTACAACGCCCTCTTCTTCTTCCCCCTTCTAGTTGAAGGCCTTATGGAATCAGCCTTGTTTCTCGCCCCCTTCCCCTCTGGTTCAGCTTCTCTTTCCTTTAACTTGATGTTCATGGCATTCACCAACAACGTTGTCCTTGGCTCCGGCACCATTCCCATCAATGTCATCTGCTTGAAATAACTCAAGGCATCGTCCATCCTTCCCTTGTCATAAAGCCCATGAATCATAATAGTATATGTTCGCTGATCAGGTCCCATCCCATTTCTCTCCATCTCATCCAAAGTAGACCTCAATTTTAATTCATAACCCCAGTCCATATACAACTTTAAAATTAAATTGTAGCAATCACTGTTCATCCTGCATCCATTTCTCTCCATCCTCTCCAAAATCCCAGGAACTTCCTCTGGTTTCTTTGTGGACTTCAACAAGTAACCATAAGTTCTAGCATTTGGCAAACAACCCTTCTGTTCCATGTCATCCAACAGCTCATAAACCTTTTCAAACCGCTGAATCTTGCACAAATGCTTGATGAGCGAGTTGTAAGTCGCGACATCAGGCTGGCAATCTCGCTCATTCATCTCCCTCAAAACTTCCAGAGCTTCGGGAATCCGCTTCTTGAAACACAATGCATCAATGATGCAATTGCAGATTGCCACATCTGGATTGCACCCCTTCTCCCACATTGCTTGAAACAGCTTCACAGCAGTACTCAATTTCCCTGCCTTTGTCAATGAATTTATGAAAATCCCGTATGTGAACTTATCAGGTTTGCACTTAGATGTGATTATATCATTCCAAAACCTCTTGGCTTCACGCAAACTCCCAAGCACACACCATCCATTGAGGATGATATTCATAGACTTTATATCAGGTGGGAATTCATTCTTCTTGGAATGGAACAAAAACTCAGCCATTTCAACATGTTTATACCTGCACAATGACATCAAAAGTGTCTGAAATGCAATCAAATCAAGCTCGAATCCAAGCCCTTTCCTCTTATAGAAAATCTCCACTGCCTCTTCTGTCTTATGTGCAGCTGCATATCTATTAAGCAAAACCCCAAAAGTCCTCTCATTGACAAGGCCTTTTCTGTTAGACATTTCGTCGAACAGTTGGGTCATTTCATGGAACCGCCTCATTCGACCTAGAATGTCAAGAATTTCATTGTGGACGCCACACCCAGGTGAATATCCACTTTCTATACCACATCTGGACGCCCAATTGAAGAACATATATGCGGGTCTCCAGTCGGAACGGTGCCGTTTAAGCACATCGAGGACCAAATCATCGGTCAGTGAGAGTCTGCATTGGTGGAGAGCTCGCTCGATCTCAGAAACTGAGCTGTCTCTGTACGTTTTGAGGAGATTTTGGACTTCGAGAGCTGTTTCGTCATCTGGTTCTCGTCGGAACACCTCGCGTTCGCCGGGATCAGCAACCGAGCCAACAAACTCGTCTCTTTCAAACCCTTCTCTGAAATTAAATTCAGAGTTCGGGTTCCGTGTGCTGTGAAAATGCTGATTGGGAATAAGGTGAGGAAGGATCGGGAGCTTTCTTCTGGGTTGGGTTAGGAATTCGAATTCGAATTTGAATTTCAGTTGGGTATTTACGCGGGAATAGAGTTTCAACATTTGGAATCTGGAATGCATGTTGCAAATTGTCAGTTGGGTCTGTTTGGATGCCGGGAAATTATTTTCTAGCAAAAAAGAAGAAGAGAAGAGTAGCTGCCATGGCCTGCACCGTGGCGAATGAACTGAAACACCATCAATTGAGAAAAGAAATTATAAAGCAATATTAAAGGAGTTTAGCTCAAAAGCTTATAATTATTTTTTCTTTTGGGCTAAAAATAAAGTGGATGATGATTTTTTTTTTTTTTTAATTCTTGGGTGCTTAGTAAAATAATATTTTATTTATTATTTAATGATTTAAATTAATTATTTTAAAATTATTAATTTAAATACTCCTCGTTTTCTATTTTTTATTTTTAAAATTAAAAAATAGTATTTTTTTTATATAAGATTTTAAATTTTAATTGATTACTTTAAAAAAATAATATTTCTAAAATTTAGTTTAAAAAGTGAAAATTTAATATTTTTGAAATGAATAGAGACTTAACGTTCCATTAGGTAATTATTTTCAAAAGCAATTTAAAAAATTAATTTTTAAAAACTCAATTTTGAAAATTTTACTATGTTTATAAAATAAAAGTTTGTTTAAAAATCAAAATTATTTTTAATATTTTTAAATATATTTTAAAAATAATATTTATATGTAGTATAATTATTTTTTAAAACAATTATAAAAAATAAAAATAAATAGAAGTGAAAATAATATAAAACAATTAAAATATATTCTTTAAAAACCTTATTTTTATTCTTGAAAATAGAAAATAGTTTTTTATTATCATTCTTATGTTTTGTCTTCTAAAAAACAGAAAATTATTTTTAAAAAATAATTATTAATCAAGTTCTTAATTTTTATTTTTAAGTATTAAAATTATTTAATAAAAGTAATTTATCATATTAATATATTTGCCCTTTATAAATTTTAATTAATATTTATTTTTATTAATATTAAATAATAAATTTATTTATTAAATATTTATATTAAAATTTTATAAATATAAAATTTTATTTATAAAATATTTATTCTTAAAAAATACCATATAGATGTAAAAGAGACTCTTGCTCAACATATGTAAATAGAATAAAAGAGATTTGATATTCTAGATAAATTAATTATTTTGTTATAATATTTAAAATTTCTTTTACTTTAAATTATAATATTAAATTATTTTACCTAATATTAATATATTTTATTAATGATCTAAATTAAATTTATATGATTAATTCAGGTCTTATTATTTTATAATTTATATTCGAATTTATTTTATATATTATAGATTTTTTTTCTAATTTTATCCTCCTAAAAAAATAAAATTGCAGTATATATTCCCACTAGAAAGGGCAAAAGAGAGACATTGTCTCACTCCACACTATTTTCCTTCCCTTTCTTCTCTGTGGATAAAGCAAAGCAGTAGCTGAGGAAGCTTTGAGGGTGAGAGAAAACCATGGCCGGTGCTGCAATTGGGGTTGCCCACTGCTTGGCTCTTCCTTCCAAATTCAGAATCCTTTCACTTAACGCTTCTTCCTCTTCTTCTTGTTCAGTTCCTTTCACTTCTCTGGGTTTCTCCTCTAATCTGTCACAAACTGTCTTCTCCAAAGGTAATGCAATGCAACCATATAATTCGACTTATCCATCTCTGTTTCTCTCTTTCTGCAAATGGGTAATTTTGTTTTTATTGGTTTGGTTTGATTTGCCCTCCTCAACCCCTGTTTGGTTCCTGCGAAAACGAGAGAAAAAGGAAAGAAAACGATTTTTTTGGCTCTTCTGTTTCGTTTGTTGTGGTGGGGAAACTCGACTTGACGAAGCGAAAGGGTTGCTTTAGGCTTGGTTGAAAACTTGAAATATCTGAGATTTAAATTTTTGGTTTGCTTTATTTTTATCCTTTCTCCTGGATGCCAAACAGGGCGTGGACTTAAAGTTCTGGGTTTTTTTCAATTTTAGGCCGTTTGTCAATAAGCACAATCCGGGGGCCGACTCATCACTCCATTGTATGCGACGCTGCGCCGATGAGGAAAGCTGATTCAGCGGCAAAGAGAGTTCGCCAGGCTGAGAAAAGGCGCATCTACAACAAAGCCCGGAAATCGGAAATCAGAACCCGAATGAAGAAGGTAATTCGGTTTGTGAAAAAAATTGTTTTGGATTGATGGGTTTGCTTAGTTTTCATTTGCTTGTTCTGGTCAATTTTATGAAATGTGAATGTTCATCTGGATTGTATTGTCTTCCTCTGTTCTTATTGTGGAAGAATTTTCAGCTTATTTGGTTTTTAGATCGGATTTGTGCTTGGTTTGTGGCAGAAATTTGATGTAATAAACCCATAAAACAATAAGAAAGAAGTAATATTAAACTGAAGAATTATGTGGTCTAGTGTGTATTTTTATGGTGATTTAATTTCACTACTGTGGAAGGAGATTCCGATCTAAAGGTCCCAAATCTCGAAGCCCCAATTACACCCAAAGACTCCTTTTTGTCAAAATCCCACCATCTAATATTGATGATGCTGGCGAGCGTTTGTGGGAAGAGCTAGGGGCGATCAGAGGCTTGTGGGAAGATCCGTGGTGTTTAGGGGTGACTTCAATGTCATCTTGTCCCAGAGGGAAAGGAGTAGGCAGGGAAGGTTGACTGGTGCTATGAGAAGTTTTGCCCAAACTGTTGATGAGTTAGAACTTCTTGATCTTCCTATGCAAGAGGGTGTTTTCACTTGGAGTGGGGGTAGGAACAATCAATCCTGGGCTAGACTAGATAGGTTTCTTGTGACCCAGCAGTGGCTAGATATGTTCAGTGGGGTCGCCCAATGCAGACTGCATAGACCTACTTCTGATCATTTTCCTATTTTGATGATGGGTGGTGGGATGAGGAGGGGCCCTACCCCATTTAGATTCGAGGATATGTGGCTGAAAGTGGATGACTTTAAAGGTCTTCTCCGGGGTTGGTGGCAGGGGATTGAGGTGAGAGGAAGGGCTAGTTTCAAATTGGCCTCTAAGCTGAAGGTATTGAAGCAAAAAATTAAAGTTTGGAATAGGGAGGTGTTTGGAAGGCTGGAAGTCAACAAAAATTCAGCCCTCCAGCAACTGGAGTTTTGGGATGGAGTGGAAAGCGAGAGGAGCTTGTCTATAGCTGAAACTGAGCAGAAAAAAGAAGCTAAGGATGCCTTCTATAAATGGGTGCTTATGGAAGAAGTCCATTGGAGGCAGAAGTCAAGGGAGCTGTGGCTTAAGGAAAGGGATAGGAATACTGGTTTCTTTCACCGGATGGCTAATGCCCACCGTAGGAATAATTCCCTGGATAGGATTATGATTAATGGGGAGTGGCTGACTGAGGATCAAGAGGTGAGGGAGGGGATTGTGAATGCCTTTCAGAACTTACTCTCAGAAGAGCCGGGGTGGAGAGCGGACATTGAGGGGTTGCATCTCAATCAACTTAATTCCCGGGAAGCTGAAGACCTGGAAATGCCTTTTTCTGAGGAGGAAATCCATTTCGCCTTGATGGAGATGAGGGGAGACAAAGCTCCAGGCCTGGATGGATTCATAGTGGCTTTTTGGCAAGCATGCTGGGATTTTGTGAAAGAGGAGGTGGTTGATTTGTTTAAGGAATTCTATGAGCATGGGTCCTTCGCCAAATGTCTCAACACTACCTTTCTGGTTCTTATCCCTAAGAAAGGAGGTGTTGAAGACTTAGGGGATTTCAGGCCCAGCTTGCTTGGGGGTTTGTTCAAACTCTTGGCCAAAGTCCTAGCGAATAGGCTGAAGAAGGTGCTAGATAGGGTGGTCTCAGTAGACCAAAATGCTTTTGTGAGAGAGAGACAAATTTTGGATGCTTCTCTAGTAGCTAATGAGGTGATTGATTATTTGCACAAAAGAAAAGAGAAAGGGCTGATATGCAAGTTGGACATTGAAAAAGCTTATGATAGCATCAACTGGAAGTTTCTTATGAAGGTGCTTCGGAAGATGGGCTTTGGTCTCGTTGGATGGATTGGATGTGGTGGTGTATTTCAACTGCTAAGTTCTCCATCTTAATCAATGGGATGCCTGTCGGTTTCTTTTCGAACTCAAAGGGGTTGCGGCAAGGAGACCCTCTCTCTCCGTATCTCTTTGTCTTGGGTATGGAAGTGCTTAGCACCCTTCTTAGACGGGCTTGTGAGGGGGGCTTTCTTTCCGGCTGTAGGCTTCGGGGGAGAGGGGGTGAGGAGATGACTGTCTCCCATCTCCTTTTTGCTAATGACACAATCATTTTCTGCAAAGCTAGAAGAGAGCAATTAACCAATCTAAGCTGGATTTTGGTGTGGTTTGAGGCCGCCTCTTGTCTCATAATTAATCTTGCCAAGAGTGTTCTAATTCTTGTTGGGGAAGTGGATGAGCTGGAGAAGTTGGCGGCTGAGCTAGGATGCAGAGTGGGGGCTTTACCCATTGTCTATTTGGGGCTGCCCCTTGGAGCTCACCATAAAACCTCTTCCTCTTGGGATGGGGTGGAAGAGAGAATGAGAAGAAGACTAGCCTAGTGGAAAAGACAATACATCTTGAAGGGAGGAAGAATTACTCTTATCAAGAGCACTTTGGCCAGCATACCCATTTACCTCCTATCCCTGATTCGCATTCCTAAGTCTGTTGCAAAAAGGATTGAAAAACTTCAAAGAGACTTCCTTTTGGGGAGGGTGGGGGGGGGGGGGGGGGGGGAGCTTGGAGGGGAAAGATCACTTAATTAACTGGAAGGTGGTCTGCAGCCCAAAGGAGGAGGGTGGATTAGGCATCCGAAAGATAGACTTGTTGAACAAAGCCTTGCTGGGCAAATGGGTGTGGAGATATGCCTATGAGAAGGATAACCTTTGAAAACGGTGATAGGGGTGAAATATGGTCAAGAGGGGTGTGGGTGGAGGACTAAGGAAGTTTGTGGGTCTTTTGGAGTGGGATTGTGGAAGGAGATCATGAAGGAGGCTAATTGGTGCTGGGAGAGCATTGAATTTAAGGTAGGGAAGGGGACTAGAGTATTGTTCTAGACAGATAAGTGGTGTGGTAATCAGGCGTTGTCACAAACTTTTCCACAGCTGTTTACCTTGGCGGGTCATAGAAATGCCAAAGTAAGTGAAGTGTGGGACTTTAGCCTGGGTCAAGGAGGTTGGAATCTCAGCTTGGCTAGAGATTTCAATGATTGGGAGCTGGATCAAATAGGAGATATGCTGAATCTGCTGAGGGACTTCAGGACTTCTCCTGAGGAGGATTCAGTGAGATGGAAAGGGGAAGGCAATGGTGTTTTTGGGGTTAAGGGTGCTTACAAAATGCTGATTGGCTCCTTAGCCTGCACCTTCTCGAATAGACGCATTTGGATGGATAAGGTCCCAACAAAAGTGTCTTTTTTTGTTTGGGAAGCTTTGTGGGGGAAGATCCTCACCTTGGATAAGCTTCAAAGAAGGGGGTGGCAGCTTCCTAACCGGTGTTTTTTGTGTGGCTGTGAAGAGGAAAATGCGAATCACATTCTTTTACATTGTACAGTGGTTAAGACTCTTTGGGAGATTGCCCTCGCCATTTTTGGAGTTCAGTGGGTGTTCCCAGAGTCAGTTAAAGTGCTGTTACTTAGTTGGAGGGGTTCTTTTGTGGGGAAAAAAAGAAGAAAGATCTGGAATTCCATTCCGTTGTGCATATTTTGGACGGTTTGGAAGGAAAAGAATAGGTTAGCTTTCAGGGGGGGGGGTCGTTAGATATTCAGAAATTAAAAAAAAAATTTGTATGTAACTTGTGGAGTTGGGCTAGGGTGTACATTGGAGAGGAAACCTATTCTCTCTTAGGCTTTTTGGAGTGGCTTGTGGCCACTTGAGGGTGAGCGAGGTTTCTCCCATTTCTTCTTTCAGTTCCTTGTTTTGGGCTTATGTGTATACCCCCTGTATACGTGCGGCTTTTTAGCCTTTTTTAATATATTTTGATGTTTATCTATCAAAAAAAAATAAAAATGATGCTGGCGAGCCATGTTATTTCTTTGTTTATGTTATCTTGAAGCTTCCTGATTCTTAGCTCCCATGTTTTTGAAAATTAATCATGAGAAAGAGACCGAAAGAGGACATTTTTCTGTTGGATAAGTTGGATGTGATGGCATATTTGAAGTTCTAATAAGTAATAAAAGCACATTTTTCCGTTGACATTACTGTGTTGGAGTTGATGGAGGCGTTGGTAATGGCAGACCAAACTTTCTTCAAAATGCTTATATCTCTTCCATAAAAACCATTTGTCTCGGAACACTTACAGTAATGCTAGTTGATGTATCAGAAAAATGTTTCAGCTATTTTGTAAACAGGACATGCACCGATTTAGACACTTCCACCTTATTTTGATCAATGTGGTTGACTAACAACTAACAAATTTACGCTGTGATATCATTTCTAGGTTTTTTGAGGTTGTCGTGTCTAACACTATGCATGTTTGTGTATGAATTTATACCGCATTGTTCATGTCTTTATGCAACATCATATCCATATGCAAGATCTGGTATCTATATACCATATATAATTATTTGAAAGTAAAGTTCTTCACATCTTAGTGTTTTGATTTCTTCCATAAAAAAGGATGTTTTGCAAAGTGAATTCATGGAGATTCTGAAACTTTTCAACATTGGCATTTGAAGAAACAAAGGAACTCAAACAAACCTTAAAGGTTAGCTCAGGAGATTCTTCTTGGGGAGGGAAAAGGTTATTTGACACCGTTGAAGTTCTAATGGACTATGAGCCAAAATCCTCGAGAACATACCTAATATGGTTGGTGCATTGTTCTACCATTAACATGGGGATGGTGTCACAACTTATTTTTCCTTTAAATTAGGTAAATAGGAACTTGGAACAAACTTTTGGTAGAATAATGCTTACTAGTATCCCTTCGTAACCTACTTATTTTATAAGAAACACGTTCTTGATATTTACCATCATTTTGAAGACCTTTTACTGGCCCACTCTCTGCATGGATCTTCATAAAAGTCGTTCTTAATTCATAATATGGTGTGGCATTCTTGTAAAAGGCAAATTTGTTTATCCACCTGAGGAAAGGAAGCTTAAATATATATCACATGAACTTCATGATTTAGGGTTATTTTTTTAAATAATTGCAAACAACTTCATTGATATGAATTGATAATTACAAAGACAGACAAAAAAATCCTTCCTAAATATATGAAACCTTATAAAAAAACAAGGAAAGTTGGTGTTGCCTACTCCAAAAAATAACTGAATAAGCTACAGAACTTAATTAGGAGATAAAAACAAAGTACATTCCTGAAAAAACTCTTTTCAACTCAAGGGGCTAGAAAGTCCCCTACAAAAGAAACTTGGCCCCCATCTTGACTAAAAGATCGGCAAGGCTATTAACTAAGCTTGGACCTCAAGAGCAAAAATCTCAAACCACATCATCAACAATTTGGCAAAACTGCTTGTCAAAACTTCCATGAACCATTTGTTCTTTGGACACCCATGAAATAACAATAGCTGCATCCCCCTCCACCAAAAAATTGGAGAGGCTCATGTCCTTCACTTGTAATAGACCCTCCAAAAGTGATAGAAGCTTTGCCTCAATTGCCAAACCCTGTCAGCAGGCTTGTAAAAAGGCTACCAACTCTGTACCACTATGATTTATTAAGCTTGGGGATTGGTTGATGGTTTGATTAAAGGATCTGGCAATGATCTTGTGCCACTATTTCATACTTCTTGATCATGATTACTAATTACTGGGGTTCATTTGCTATGCTCCTGTCTCTCTCTCTTGGTGCTTTTAGCCCCAAAAAGTGAATTATGCCTTGCAAAACATCTGGAATTTATATGGTCAGGAAGTTCTGGCCAATACCTTTTTGGATTCATCATTTTTGTGCATTCAGCAAAATCATCACCAAGCAGTTAACTGTTGCTGTTATAGTCCTTTGTTGACAGGAATTTAATGCTAATATCCTTAATGAGCAAGGCCACTTCACATGGGATATGGTTGACCTATTGCTCTTTTAAGTAAACATATAAATGGAAATTTAAATTGGTTTTTCTTATTGGTAATTTAAACCGGGTATTTGACTCTCTAAATTTTTCCTACATGTTTAGATTTATACTCTCCTAGCAGTTCATGGAGAAGTTGGAGAAAAATAGAAAGATGTTTATAAGCTCTTATTGACTAGGTTTATCCAACATCGTAGACAGTAATTTGCTAGGTTGGATGAAAAGGGGCCTCAAGCCAATATGTTGACTCTATGACATTCAAGATAGGCTGGTAATGAAGGTCATGGAAATTGACCATCAAACTGAAGAGCTTTCTTTCAATAAGTTTTCTTTTAAGCCCATATTTGTTTGCCCTTATTGTAGTTAATTAACTGTTTCTGTTCAAGGGGGAATTTCTTGGTAGTAGTATATGTCTACAAAGCTCCTCTGTCTTGTTTTTCTGTCTTTTATCCAATTACAGTGGTTACATTCTTAGAATGTCAGTGATATATTTGTATTTCTTCTGCGGGAGATCTTTTTTTTGTATCCAATTTCTTGTTTAATGAAATGTTAAGAGAGGAGGAAAAAAGACACTTCCTTTTGGGTGCTTGTTACATTCTCAAGCCAGTTAGTTAAGAGTGTGAGTGATGGTTTTGTATGTTTTTTTGCAGGATTTAGTGTTTCTTATATCGATTTCTTGTTTGATGAAGTTCTATTCAAGCTGAGAAAATCCCTTTTTCCATGTTACATTCTTGAGCTATTAATTTAAAATAATTTGGTTAGAACAATGGTTTTTTTGCTTTCCATGTGTTCATTACCCATCTGCCTCTATGTGGTTATAATAATAGACTTTAATGCCTTAACCAAGAGAAGTCACAATCCTGAGTAAATGCTAGTGCAAATCTATCAGAATCTTGTAAGGAAATAATATAAAGTACATTAAAGAGTGCAGATAGTTTTTGCAAAATTCATTCTACCTTTTCTTTTCCAGGTTTTGGAAGAACTGGATGGGCTCAAGAAGAAACCTGATGCACAAGCTGAAGAAGTCCTTCCAATTGAGAAGCTGATTGCTGAGGCATACTCAGTTATTGACAAAGCTGTGAAAGTGGGTACACTACACAGGAACACTGGTGCACGCAGAAAATCACGTCTTGCTCGAAGAAAGAAAGCTGTTGAGATCCACCATGGCTGGTATACACCTGCTCCCCCGGTAACCACCTAAATCTACCTTGTTGTGTCACATTTACTAAAGGCAGGAATTAAATCTACCTTCTTGTGTCACATTTACTAAAGGCAGGAATTGTGGAGAAGTCAATTTTCATAGCCTTTTCTTTCCTTCAGACTGCTTTATTCATGTTGTAACTGCTGTACTTCCTCTTTTTCATGCATATAGTTCACACCTTTTTCCCCTGTCCCCCCTTGAACCTTCACATGTTCCACATTTACTTGCGTATTTCTCTCATTTCTTGTGAATGTCAAAATAGTTTTTGTCAGTTTAAACCGAACAACCGCGTCCTTTGCTAGCCGGCTGCTTCATTGACACAACTCATGAAAACATGAAAAATGCGCGAACTTAGAAAACTAGGGAGAGTGTATGTGTGCTGTTTAGATGCATACATTACATGGAAAGGCTAAAAAGTCTGAAATTCCATCAAAAAGATGTGGGGGATGATGATAGGACCTAGTTTTCAACCAAAATGGCAGCAAGTAAAGTTAAAGGGGTAACAGAAAATTAAGTAGTCATCCAAACAGGCAGAAAAAAAATCTTTGGGTTTAGTTGTATATGCAGTTGTCATAAGACTCCTAGCACCTGGGGTGCTTCTGTTTATAGTAGTTTTGAGGGACCAAAGACTTCCAATATTAATACCAAGTGTCTTCTGAGGGCTGAATCAACGTCTCTCTTTCAAGGAAAGAGATGTAAAAAGGACTGTTAAAGAAGTTGATGGATCAATCCTCCATCGTTTCTACTTGTAAAAAGTCTCTGCAAGCCATTAATTTCAAAAACTTGCTGATATTGTTGCTACTTTATCTGACTGTTTCCCTTTTTCAACCTCTAAAGTTGGCCACTTTTTTCACTTCTTCAAAGGGTTTCTGCTTCTTTCACTTGAACCCTGAGTTGCTTGAAATCGTCCAACTGGGAAATGTAGGAAAAGAAACTTCTGCATGGAGCTTAAATAAAGAGTGTTTGGGAAGGCAAATAGGCAAAACTGTTTGGAGAAAAGAGCATCAACACTATTTCACAGTAGAGAATCCACGTTATCTACTTTTGAATTGGACCCAAATGAGTTTGAATCCAATTAAGATTTTGGCAGGTCATCCCATCCCAACCCCGTCATATATATATATATATTATATATATATCCAGACAAGACAATACCCGAACTCATCTTGCAATTAAAAAAAAAAATTATGCTTTTCTCAAACTCAACCCATTCCTAGTATTGGATGAAATGAAAAATTGATCTCAAACAAAATATATATCAATTTGTTTTTATCTTTTTGTCTTATGTTGCTTTTTTGTTTTTTTTTTTTATAATAATAATAATAATAATAATAATTGGTCGGTTGGACTTGGTCACATTTGTTCTATTTTTAGTTAAATTTGAGAATAGATGATGTATGTATCAAGTTAGCGGTGCTTGTTGGGAGTGAAGTTTAGGGATCAAAAAGTCTTTGAATTTGACCCCTATTTTCAAATTTATATCCATCACTTTTTGGACCTTGGTCCTACATCAAAGGTCCAAACAAAAGTCTGTCAATTCAAAGCTCTATAATTCTTTGAAAATAGAGTAAGATTCCTAAAATAAACATTACTAACATATGGGTGATGTTAGTCAAAAGTGCCCCCCTTTTTTTTTCCCTCTTTGAAGCTCACTAAGATTTTCTAAGCTAATAATTTATTTATTTATTTATTTTTATATGAGTTTTATTTTACTTGTGTAACAAGTTTTTATATATGTAATAAAATTTTTATAAGACCTTATTAAGGACGGGTGGATGTTACAAATACTAAAAAAAATCTGTCTTATTATCATCCTTGAAGTGGACATCATAATGAGTACGGAGGCATAAGATAGTTGTCTCATAATACAAACAAAGTTAACCTAATAGGAACCATGTTTTTGAGAATATGACTCATATGTTGTGTCCGTAAGAACAAGGTCAGGAGTTCATACTTGTAAAAACACGACTTATTCAAAATAACACGGATATGAAATCGTCTTCTTATGAATGCGTCAATCTAGTTGCAAAGAACATTCTTTTATTAGTAACAATTACAACTTTGGTCAATATGAAAAATAAAAACTAAGCAATGTTCTAGAAGAAGTTGAGTGAAAATTCGGAATAACAACAATCCCTACTATTATTAGTCTTTTAAAAATTTGTGAATTTAATTCAACTTTAACTTTAGTTAAAGCCATTGGATTTGGTAGCTTAAAATTTTTTAATTTTCCAAATAAATGTATGATTATGATTATGGGAAGGAGGATTTGTTGGGGGGAGAAATGATGTGAGACAAAATGAGTTGGGCTATATTAATACGTGAAAGATTTTGGGCATTCTAAAGAAACACGACACGTGCTAAATTGCCCACTTTCCATACACGTGTCCACTTCACTATTTAATTAAAGCTAACATTTACAGCTGGTACATGCATTTTTTTTTTTCATTATTATTATTATTATTTTATTATTTTATGGATAAGGGGATGATTCCGAATAATGAGTCATGCATTTTGAGATATTTTTGTAGTATTGCATGTGCACTCAATCTTTTCGTATAAAGTCTACCATTTTCTTTATCTTATCATTTTCAAAACATTCAATAATTTTTAAAAAATTGCCTCATTTTTTAAAAAAAATTATTAAAATTTTAAAAAATTATGATTTCTCCCCAAAAAAAAAATTAAAATAGATTTAAAATAAAAAAAAAAAGAAAGAAAGTGGATCCAAACGTGTCACAAGTGCTAGGATGTTAAAAAAAAAAATATTAAAAATATAAATATAAAATGAGCGACAAAATCTGGGGATGGGTCCACTCTGTAGTGGCATTATATTTTAAAAAAAATTATGTCCAATAAAAAACTGACATGTGAGGCAGGGGTAGGGAGGGACACGTGTCAAAGACACGGGAAGAGAGATTGAGGGAGCCGTTGAGAAAAGCGGGTTCGTAGTATTGTACAAAAACCGATCCGATTCACGCGGCGAGGAGGGGAACGGAGAAGACGGAGAGTGCAGACAAGTGGTAGCGAAAGCTGCCGTCAGCATTGCCGTTTAGAGGGAACAAGGCATCAAAACCGCCGTTAGACAACGCCGCCCCTCCGGGTCTGCAGGTTGCCGCGTGTCCGCGCACAACGCGGTCCACGTGACATCTCGCTCCGCTCGAGTAATTCATGCCACCACGCTCCCGGCAGGGCGGCGCGCCCCTTTATTAACCTCAGTCAACGCTCTTGTTGACTCCATCCCGCCCTTCCTCCCTCACTCACCCCCCAATGTGTTTCCTCTTTCTTCTCCTCACCGACACCAATAGCGCGTACTCCCCACGCCTTCGTGGTCCCCTGCCGTTTCCAGATATCAAAACATTCATACCTCCTTGCCTTCGACATTATTAAGAAAAATCGTTTTCATAAGTGTAAATGGATTGACATTATTTCATATACATTATAAAAAATAAATAATAAAATTTGAAAATGCTCTTAAGGAGGCTTATTAAAAAAGCTAGACACATTGAAAATATTATTCTTAACATATAGCGGATTTTTGGTTATCATAATAAATTTGAAATAATATATTAAATTTAAATTTATTTTATTTTATTTTTTTCTCTAAATAAATATTATTTTTAAAATTTGAAGGTAATAAATATAAAAGATATAAAAGATAAGAACTGGAAACTATTTTCCATTTTTCATGTAAAAAATAGGAGCAGCGGCAGAGGCAACAGAAGCCACATCCGTGTGGATGGTAGCATTATTACAAACGCCCGAAAGAGCGTGGGTATGGAAGGCCACCTCCACAAGTCTCTATAAAAGCCACCTCCACGCCTCTCTGCTTCTCCAAGCGACTTCTCTCTCTCTCTTTCTCTCTTTTTCTCTCTCTGTCTCCCTCTGTTTTCGTTTTCATTCACTGTTTTCACAAACACTTGTACCAAAACACATAACAAATGGCGCCGAGAGACAAACCTACCGGCGTAACCGCCGGCCCTACCGGAAACAAGGAGATCCGCTACAGAGGCGTGCGCAAGAGGCCGTGGGGTAGGTACGCCGCTGAAATACGCGATCCCGGCAAGAAGAGCCGCGTCTGGCTAGGCACCTTTGATACGGCCGAGGAGGCCGCGCGTGCCTACGATGCAGCGGCAAGGGAGTTTCGTGGAGCCAAGGCAAAGACTAACTTCCCTTCGCCTACCGACCTTGTGGCAGCTGCCGCGACTACTGCTAACCGGAGCCCTAGCCAGAGCAGCACCGTGGAGTCCTCCAGCCGCGAGGCGCTGTCTCCGGGTGCGATCGCCGGTCCTCCGGCTCTAGATCTCAATCTGTCTCACCCCGCCGCCGCCGGCCAATTTTCCGCAGTTCGTTACCCTGCGGTTGGTGTTTTTCCTATTGCGCAGCCGTTGTTCTTCTTCGAGCCATTTTCCCGTCCAGAGAAGCCGAAGACCCACCGCGATATGTTCGATTTAGATCGAGCGGTTGCCGATTTTCACCCTGCGATTGCCGGTAGCGTTCACAGCGACTCCGACTCATCCTCCGTGGTTGATTTCAATTACCATGACCGCAGTACCAGGCTGCTCAATCTCGATCTCAACCATCCTCCAGCGGAAGTCGCTTGATTTCATCACTTTTACACCGTCCACGGCGACGATAATCGGATCTCTAAAATTTTCTTTTCCATTTGAATTGAATTTCTCCTTTCCTTTATTGCGTCTCGAATCGAAACAGATGACGAAGCAATCTAGAGAGAAAGCAGCAGCCACGTTAGTATTGATGTGCTGATCGATGACTATTCGATGTATATACATAACCGACCTCCTTTTTGCAACTGAGAAACTAGATTTTCTTAATGTTGTTCCCTCCCTATTTACTATGTATGCAAGCTTCATAGTTTTTCAATTAAATTTTGCAGATCAGTTAATTTTCCGTTTGTTTACTACGAAAAAAAAAAAAGAAGGAACCATAATATTCGAAACTTTCTATTCGGTGGCTCCGTTTCTCGCAAACCAAACAGACTAAAACTGGATGGCGTACGTTAGAAACCATGGCCGCTTACGAGAGCAAGGGCCTTACAAACGTACGGAAACCGCACTAGTTATAGTTATTTAATTAATATAGTGTGAAAAGTTGTGACAGAGGGCGGCCTCATGATGAGAAGCATGGGCTCCTCCCTGCCTGCACTGTCGGATCAGAAACCGCCTCGTGATTCGCGTTTCATCTTGTCTCTTTTTTAAAGACACGCATCCCTAGGGTGGATTTGATCCGACGGCTGAGACAACCGGTGTGGGTGGGCCCCAAGAAGACCGCTTCTGTGTGAGCGTAATTTATTTTAGACGGCACCGACGGCGAAACCGCCGAGTTAAAGATGGGGACAGATAGAGGGCGAATCGGAAGTGGCGGGGCCCATAGCGAAGTGTGATTCCGTGTTGACGAGGTACATGTCGCGATATGGGTTATGGTGACGTGGCAGTCCACCGTCCTAATTAAATACCATGTTTTTCTCTTTTTTTCGTTTTTGCGGAAAATCTAAACGTCATTTTTGGCCAACTACTTTGTATATACATGACATACAAACAAACAAAAATTTACGAGCAAATTTTAATTTTGCTTTTGAAGGTAGAGGAAGGAGTTGGACACAAAAATATGATGTAAATTATATTAAAACTTGTCGTGGATGTTGATGGCATAGGTTGAAATGGTACCCATTCCAAGGGTGAGAGGTAAACACCCACTTTTTATGTTAAAAAGGAATTTGCCCCCACCACCTAATATTGATGCCCAACTATGCCAAGATTCTCTTTCAATAATCTTACAAATCCTTCTAATAAATTCCAATTATCATTTATAAATTTAGAACAAAAAAAAAAATTAAATCAATTATTGAAATTTGAAAAAAAAAAAAAAAAATCTAGAGATTTTTTCAACTTTCATCAAAGCCATCCCTTCCACAAAAAAAATTAAAATTAAAAAAAAAAACAAAAATATTAATATTAAATATATATATATATATATAATATGAATATTTTTATTTTATTATTTTTTTCAAATTTAGTCAGTGTGAAGTAGACAGCAATTGGGTCCACGTGTGAATGAGTCTTGCAGGTGGAAACGCGGCGGCCGCTTTTTCTGTGGCCCCCAGTCTTCTCCTCCGTCGTCGTCGTCGTCGTCGTCTTCGTCTTAGAATCTATGGACAGGATTTCTTCCTTACTTGTCATGCATGAGTTACATGCAGGGGTACGGTGACGTGGACATCCCGCCAATTATATATGGACGCGTGTCATACTGTCACGTGAACGCCTAGTACCAGTCTCTCAGATGCTTTGACGGGTGGTGGTGACGTGTCGTGTGTAGGACAGACAGTTAAGCCGGCGCGTCGGCGCTGTTCGGTGGCGGTGGGGGATGGTACAGGGACCCGCCGGTGATGAATGAAAATGCGGGTGGCCTGGGTGACACGTGGTGGGTCTTAAAAGCGACCGCCGAAAGAGAATGGAAGCGGTGGTTAGGGTTTTTTTTTTTTTTTGCTTTTTTTTGGGGCGGCTGGTAGCTTACCGCGGCCGTTATAACCTCCGTTTGTTGTGCTTTTGGGTCAGCCCACCCGCTGCTGTCGGGTATAATTATGTTCGTGAAAATGAGGTTTGATAGTGAGATTTTTTTAAAAATAATTTAATATTCTCTTATTAATTATTAATTTCAAGCTCACTTTTGGCACCAAATTAATTTATTGATATATCAATTTTTTTACATCATAAATAGCAATATAATAAAAATAAAAACGTGACTAAAAATAAAATAATATAACTAAAATATGAATTTAAATGGTCCCTTTTTTTTTTTATCTTTTTTATGCAAAGCTCAAACTATATATTAATATTAAATTTTTGGATTGTATCATATATTATTTTTAATTTAATATAAATTTCATTTTATTATATTAAAATTTTAAGTTATATAATTTAAATAATACCTATAATAGATGTTATGAATTGAAAGCAAGAAGATACTAAATGTCTATTTGATAACTGTTTTTAAAAATAATTATGAAAAATAATTTTTGAAAATAATTTTTCAAAATTGTTTTCTAATTTTTGTATAACAAAAGTCTATTTAAAAACCTAAAATGTTTTTAATTATTTTAAATGTGTTTTAAAAATAATTTATATACATATATATATATTATTTTTAATTATTATATATGTTTGTATAATTATTTTTTTAAATAATAATTAGAAAATAAATGAAAATAATATAAAATAACTAAAAGATATTTTCTGAAAGTATTATATTTTTTGTTCTTAAAAATAAAAAATAAAAAAATAATTTTTAATTACTAAATATGTTTTCTATTATGTAGAACAATATACCAAGAATTGGTTCACATAAAAGTGCGTGTAGAATACCAAAGGGGGTTATTCATATCCAAGCAAGTTTTAACAATACTATTGTGACCGTTACATGTGTATGGGGTCAGGTGGTTTCTTAGTCCTCGTCCAGTACTTGTGGATTCAGGGGTACAAGAAGAGGGATGCCATTTGCTGCTCAAATCGTAGCAAAAAATGCTATTCGTAGTGGATCAAAGTACACAACAAGCAGTCATGATAAAACTATTCTCACAAACTTCTATTGTTTTTATAATTATTTATTATTATAAAACATATATTATTCTCTTTAATTTATTTTCTTCTAGTCATTGTATCCATTAGATTTTTTTCTATTGCTATTAATGGAATTTTTGTTTTTACAATGCTTATATTAATACTAAAAATTTCCTACAAATAGTATAATTTTTTAAATTTGTATAACTTTTTAAAATTATTTTATTTTGTTTTACTATTAGATAACCGTGGGTGGGCCCATCCCCACCAGCCCAACTCACTAAAAGACAGATTTCAGGTTTTGCCCTTTGGGATTTTGATTGGGCTTCGGTTGCCTAAACTTTCTCTTGAACAAGCCCAATCCAATCCACATCTATTAAGACATGAAAAAAAAAACACTTATGATGATATTTTTTTATTTGCTTATCATGGAATCAATGAGATTAACTTCTACCATTTGTTAATCCTCCTACCCAAACATATTTCCACGTATGCCATGAAGGTCGAGTAGAATTTTGGGTTACATTGGTCACAGCCCATGGGCCACTGTTTAAACCCATCTTATAAGGCTGGAGTTTGGGTCGACATTGGGTAATCGGGTCATTGGATCATGTCAAGTGGAGATTGCAACTAGCTTTTATGTAGTTACTTAGATTATGAATGATAATGAAACAAGTTTTTTCGGGTATTTACTTTTAATAAGACATATTTGAAATTAAAATATGCTTGTTAGGAATGGGCTGAATATTTCTTCTTAAAACCGGAAATATAATTTAGATATTTTCTTATCCTACTTTACCTTGATAATATATATAATGGATTTGAAAAAAATTATTTTTTATTTCCGATTTAAACTTTCTTTATATTTTTAAAGACTCTTTTGGAAATTAAAAAAAAATAGTGAAAACTAAAATATATTTTAAGTACAAAATTTTAAAAATATATTTATTTAATTATTGGATGTTTACCAGATATAAAATAAACTAAACTTTTAATTTTAATGAAAAATATATTTATTTTTTTTATAAATTTATGTGATATTTAGAGAAATAGTGAGGAGAGCAGAGGTGTCCTGATTCTTGATTCTTCCACAAGCTGGCAGTCTGATTCTGCCGCACCGTCAGCCTTGGCTTACCCTATTCGCTGTGGACGCTACGCCTATCCAATCCCATCTCTATCCCCAATCTCTCTCTCCATACCGACTCCATCTTCCATCATCTGAACAGGGGAACTGTGCAGTTGAAGGGTTGAGCCTTTTTTGGTTGGGGGGGGGGGGCACCAAATGGGAAGGGTCTTTGTGGTTGAGCTCGAGGGCAGGGCTTATGAATGCAAGTTCTGCAAAACCCACTTGGCTCTGGCTGATGATCTCGTCTCTAGGGTAATTCTTTCCCCCCCTCCCCTCTTTTTTAATGGTCTATTTTTGGAATATCAAGTTTGAATTTTTGTGGGAGTGTGTCTTGATTTGGGGTTGTTGGTATGGGGTGGGATCAGTAGTGGTTGCAGGGTGAAAAAATGGCTTCTTGGTGATTAAGCAAGACCTGGTGGATTTGGGTTGGTGGGCATGGGGTGGTTGAGTGAACCCATTTGTGGGAAATGCATGCTTGCTTGCTTGTTCAGTTGTTTGCCCCATTAGCCTGCTTGATAGTTGAGAGGAGGGAGTCGAGATCTGGCTGTCAAGTGTTTGAAACAATGCCTAGTTTGATTTTAACTAGACCCATGAAAAGGATGGAACATTCATTACCACCATGTTCTAAATCTAGACATCAGTAAAAAATTAGCTGCTAAACATGGAAATGGAAATAGAATTTTGTACAAAGGTCTCTGTATGTTGTTGGAGACAATTGAGATGTGGGCTGTGTTTTTATTAGAAGAAAAGACAACGCTCACTTGGGATTAGGTCTCTTTTGTCCAGGCTAAGGAGGTATATTTTTGTTTGTTATAGTTTCTGGAAAGTTTACTAATGGGCTAATTCTGTTGGCCTTAGCTTATGTCTTTCTTTATGGTGTTTCCTTTTAGACGAGGATTGGCCCCATGTTGGAGCCTTCCTTCTAATTAAAAATCCCTTTCTATAAAAAAATATAAACAAATATGAGATCCTGGACCCATCAGAGAGAGCAGCTAGACTAATTACAAATGTGTTTCCCATTTTTAATCAGACCTGATACGTGAAGATCATTAAACAAATCAAGAACTAGAATTTGGCTTGATCCTGTATCATGAGTAGCATAATCAGCTTAGGAGCTAAACTTATGTGCAACCACTATTTTAAATAACCCATATAATCTTCTTAATCAAAGGGAATATTCTTATGGGCATTACTTATAATAGTCATGCAGGGCTAGAGTGGGGTTCAGGTGTGGGTTCAATTTATTGGGTTGTTTGGAAAGGGAGAGAGGGGTGGTGGTGGTTTGGTTTGGATGTGGGGTTACACCAATAATAATTTGTTGTAATCAAGTGATGCATGTTGCAATGAATCAGTTGTAACAATATCCACAAGAACTTGTCTGTTGCTTGCTGAAATTGAAAACC
Organism: Vitis riparia; assembly: GCF_004353265.1. Taxonomy (NCBI): domain Eukaryota; kingdom Viridiplantae; phylum Streptophyta; class Magnoliopsida; order Vitales; family Vitaceae; genus Vitis; species Vitis riparia. The sequence continues at coordinate 2,817,556 of NC_048449.1, forward strand.
TAAATTTTTTTAACATGGCATTGGCTTTTTCTAGTTGAAACGGGTTGATTTTAATTGACACGAGATCTGAAATCTTATATTGTCTTATTAACATAATTCTAGGCACATGGATGCTATAATTCTTGTGAAAGATATGGAATTGGTGGAAGTTCTGAAGCCATTGAAAATACAATTGATTTTTATAGGCAGATGTATAATTAAACGTGTGATATACTAAGGGGGTGCATGTACATGCTATTTGTGCGGGTTTAGTACTCTATATCTCTGTGTTAAAGCCAATGATGAAAATATCGATAATCACGGATATATTGGTACTTGGATTTTATGGATATATCGGATATATCAGAGATATATCGGTGATATTTTGACATAAAATATCAATAAACCAAAAATTGATCAAAACTTATGAAAATATAAGAAAAAAAACTCTTAAAAATGAAATTAGAAGTATAATAGACATTTTAAAGTTGTTTTGTTGAAGAAATTGATATATGTATGATATAATTGTGATATTAAATTTAATTATATAGTGTCGGTTGATAGGAGATATGAATTTTGTAAGTGTACACTCATTATAAAGTTAAATTATTACAAATATACTAATTATGTGATTCAAATTTATTACTATATTAAGTTAATTTACTTACCTCTATTGAAAATATATTAATTAATTGTAAAAATGTACTAATTGAAATTCAATGCTATACTAATCTAAAAATGTACTAAGTTAATTTATTCTCAATATACTATTATCACACTTGAATATCAAAATAAAATAAAATTATTAATTTAAAACTAAATAATTACAAATGTACTAATTATATGATTTAAATATATTTATGATTTTGATTTAAAAATATTGATAATTTTATTTATGATTTTATATTTGTTTTATATTTAATTAGTATACAAAATAAATTATAAGATAATTAAAATTAACTTATTTATAATAATATAATTTTTTATCGATTTTTCACTGATATATTTCCCATTTAGGACCGATATTTTGCTTGTATCGCTGATATATTCATGATTACCAATATATCGGCGATATATCACTGATATTTACCGATATTTCTATGAGACGACATATCTTACCTGTATATCATATTCACCTTCTCCGATATACGATATATTGGCGATATATCCTGATATTTTCGTCCTTGGTTAAAACAACTTGTTCAGATAAGAATATGGTACATTGGATTCTGAATTTCTTAAAAAAATAAAGTAGGAAACCAAATATGGTGATTTTACTAGTTATGCACTTCTTGTGTTTAGTGTCATTGTTAACAAAGAAAGTTAGAGGCATCTTAGGAATCATAGATTGGGCACACCAACTACTTTCTTTACATGGTAATATAGATGCAGTTATATTGATCTATGTTGATTTCGATAAATGTTTATACTTCCATTATAACTAAGTCTATGGAGGGGAAAAACAAATAGTCAATTGCAAATCTTTTCCTTGTGCAGCTGATATTTTATTTTGTGAATTTTTTCTTGGCTCATTTTCACATACACAGTATTTTTATGTTCTACTGTCTGCTGGATTTTTCATCTTTCTGGAATCTCACTTATTGCTTGGTGATTTCATCAGGCTTTTCACTGCCGCAGGGGAAAGGCATACCTCTTCAATAATGCGTGAGTTTGTAATGATTCTTCCATACACCACTTTGACTGTTGAAAATTGTTTGTCAATTGTGGATTAATCTGCTTAACAGTTGCTTCACTTACTTTTGAGCTTCAGTGTCGATTCCTTTACAGAAATTGATGCATGTTGTAGCTGTTGTACACTACATGTAAATATCAATATGAAAACAAAGCTGAAGAAATAATTTTGGTGAAAATTATACCGTTTCACTTGTAAATTACCTCTTTAAAGATATTTAAACACCAGTTTGATTGCTGAAGATAGTCTTTCATTAATGGATTTATCCACTTACCATTTGTTTAGTTAAATTTGTGTATTCATTGTCAATCCACTTCAAGAACTCGGTGTACAGATGCAGTGTATGCATGTTATATAGATGTCAAAATGCAAAAAAGCTGAAATCAATTCTCTGGGATAGTTTAATAATTTAAGGCTCATCCAAGTACATGTCTATTTTCAAATCCCTCCTCAGATTTGTGCTTGATTCTAATAGTTTTATCCATACTTAGAAGGATAATCAGATGAGCTTTTGTTTAGACACGTAAAAGACTGCATTGTTAAGCATATACACTTGATATTTATTAATTTGATAGTTTCTCCCTCTTCTCTCTGCTCTATCTTCTATTCTGATTTCTCCCTTGATCATTCATGTAGTCTCTGAAACCCCAAGTTATCATTTGTTTAACATATTGCCAATGACTTCAGAGCCAAACTTGAAGTTAATCTGAGTTGATGAGAATTATTTCCAGGATGCCCCGTCCCTCAAACTACATATGTCAAATTCTTACAAATATTATTATCATTTGAAGAAATGGATGAGCTAATAGCAGACAATGGAAAGATGGACATGGTGAGAATAGGAGAATGATCCGACCTGAAGGGAAAGGAAATTGCTATTTCTTGACTTCCAAACTTATAGGACTATTCCTGGGTCAAGGAAAGAACAAATTGTGCTTATGTTGAGAAATTAATTTTCAGGAAGAAATTGCCTTTGTAGAAATAGGTCAAAAAGTGAAGGGAATTTTCTTACTTCAAAGAGCTAAGATATGAATAGAATTAATAGTTAGTGATTCCTTATCTGAGATAGGTACTTGAGACTAGATTTCTTATCTCTATGTTGGAGTCTTTGTGCAGGGTGAATATCACAGTTGGTGCTCAAGAGGAGAGGATGATGATTTCAGGAATGCATACTGTAGCAGATATATTTTGCTGCTGTTGTGGACAAATTGTTGGCTGGAAATATGTACTCTCTCTCTCTCTCTCTCTCTTTAAATATCATACCTGGTTTCTATGCATCTGCTTCCGTAATTAAGATCATCTCAATCTCACATTGCCCACAACCTTCAATTTTTACCACCCAGGAGATGGCACATGACAAGACCCAAAAGTATAAAGAAGGGAAATTTGTTCTTGAAAGGTACATGGCACCCTCAATTATTTTAGAGTTGGGATTGTTCTTTTCGGTTTTCTCAACACCCATGATCAAACCTGCACTTATTTTCTCATCCTGTGCATTTCTATGAAATAGAGGGAGGATCATTGATGGGGTTGACTCAGAATTCTACATCGATACCCGAGCTAACATGAGTGATGCTGAAGATGCTTGATCCGATAATTAATATGGGTGTACCACATTATGAGAGTAAGAAGAGATGCAGGCATGTATGTGAATTGTAGTATGAGAATATGGTTCCAGTCAGTATATGAGCTGCATGGATGGATAGATGGATACTCGCTCTCTTCCCCTTTTCCTTTTTTGGTTTTTAGTTTCTGTCGTGTAATATGATAAGGTGTTGTGGTGGTGAATCTTATAGAAAATGTATACTATTTATTTAGAAATTAGTGTTCATAAGCCTCTTGGCTTTATTTTATACTGTATCTGGAAATATTGGCTGAAAAGGCTTCGAACTTACTTGGCTTTGAGGCAAGTCTGAGTCCTTTGGTGAAGAAAAAAATGATTTTGCTCTCTAACTCGTCAGTCTTTTGCCTTGATCTAGTCTCCAGATTGGGTGGACGATACCTTGGCTATGGAAGATAAAAGGGGAGAGAAAAGGTTGAGGGTGGTGGCTCTTTCTGTCTCCATGTACAAGCCTAGGGCAAAAAGTCCACCTTTCCCTTGATGACACCACCATGCATAATGGTACAACCAATTGACCAAGATTATAGTGCACCTTCATCTTCTACTCAAGGTCAAAACATTCGCACAGAAGTAGAGATTACCAAGTGGGGGTCGCCGAGACCATTAGAATAATTGGCTTCCATAGAGGAACAAAGAAAAAAAGAATCTACAATTAGTCTTTATTTTATGAAATATAATTTTCTTTAATATTTTATATAATATAATAAAGTAAGATGCTAGCACCTTGGACTTACTATATGTTGTTTCCCATGAATTGATATTTATAATCTAATATGGAAAGTGTTATCAACAAAATGGTTTCGGGTTATCCGATATGTTGCGAGCGAAACCCACTTTCTCTATAATGACTTGCCATGTCTATATTAATGATAAATATCAAATTCCATCAAATGGAATTACCATGATCATGACCTAATAACTACTATTCACCTTAAAATCACTCAAGAGGATATTACCATCTCTCTTGGAGATATCATGGTATTGATATTGAAGATGTTTATTATCAATTATTGAATCAATGGTTATTCCTAATATAAAAAATATGTGGTCTTTTTAGGATATCATTTGCATGATACTTAAAGTGCTCGCTAACCCCAACAACAATGTAACAACTCAAAATTAAGAATCCATACAATGTTATTTTACGAGATAAAACATATCCATGTGATAGCATTTGTGACATTTTCTCTAAAAGTTATGTTTTATATATATTACATACGAACACATTTATCTAAAAGTCAATCTTTAATAATAAGTCATTTTATGTAAAGGAGGTGATTCACCATAATTATTATCGAGTTACCCAAATTGGTGAATTGTTGTAAACAACTTATCAAATTACAAAGGTTCGTGGTCTATTTTTATGTAACAATTCATATATTTAAACCATGTACAATACAATCTTATCTTACGAGGCAAAACATATACTCAAAATATCAAATAACAATCAAAATATACAAAGTCGTCAATATTATTAATAAATGATAAATGTCTCAAAAAAAATATTTTGCTTTCAAAGACTTGATCCTAACCTTAACAACATGTACTAAAAATAAGGAAATAAGGATTGAGGCCTAATTCCTAAGTAGTAAAACTTTAAACTAAGTAGGAAATAAGGGTATAAGAAAGGGTTAAAATTGCCTCCTAATATAATTTTTTTTTTTTAAAAAAATACACAATCCTCCTACCAAAATTTCCACCAAATGGCCTTTGGGATTTGTAATCGTTCATCAAATCTTATTGAATTCCATCTAAGGCTTTTTTTCTTTTCTAATCCTTCATCTAAGAAGAAGCAATGGTTCACCAAAACCACCACTTCAATGACCTAGTATTTAGACCTAGAGGTTGTCACTCTTTGATAAATGATTGACCAACCATTCAATCAATGAAGAGTGTTTCCAAAATCTACTCTTTGATCAATGATTCCCCAACACTAAATCCTTGAATCCCATGGGGGCTTGGTTGATTTATGCTCTTATAAACCACATTTTTAGACAACTACTCTTTTCTAATTCAATAGAATGATTGATTTTTCAAAGGAAAAAACTAACATATCGATTTGGTGATTTGGTACTAAATGAATTTCCAATATCTATCATTCACCTTTCTTGATATTTTAGTTAAATGCACCTAACCCCATGGGTTTTAAATTTCATCAAAAACCTCCATTATTTTGTGTGAGGGGGGAAGATGAGTAAAAATAAGAAACAAAAATAATAAAGGAGATATTTAATGAAATTTCAAACTTATAGGAGTTATGTATGTTTAGTTAAAATCTCAAGGAGGTGAATGAAATTAACCCTAATTAAAAATATATGAAAAAAAAAACCGAGATCCAATGAGATTTAGGTACAAATGAAAGGGATTAAGGTACATACAAAAAAGTACAAACCAGTACAATCAAAATATATGTGTTACACGACCTAATTGATTGTATATTTTCATAAGTTATTAGTAGCTAGATTTTTTTTTTCTTAAAAGATAGTATTAAATTACTTCTTTATACTCTATTTCTCAATCATGCCTACATCTTATATCTCTTATATTTAAGTTTTGGTTTTTTGTAATTATGTCTCATTGTTTTATATCTTAAAATTTTATTTACTCATAAGGAAATTCTAACGTATCATTGTTTTATACTTTAATCTTATTCATTCCCAACTAAATTTTATTTCAAGAATAAAGGGCACAGATTAAAAATTTATAACATCGCCTTGCATCCTAACAGGCCCGTACGCCCATACTCAATTCCATCTGAATACAGAGCATAAGGTCAATGTTGTTAAGCCCAAATTGAGTCTGACTCAGGGATAAGGTTAATGGGTTTGGTCCAATGGTCCTAGATTCTTTCTTTTAACCTCTACATGTGTATATATATATATATATATATATATATATATATATATATATATATAAAAGGAGGAAGAGAGAATTGGGGAAAAGGAACAGACCATGAAGCAGTAACCCTTGCCCGATCCTGCAATTTCCAGAGCCATTTGTATCAATCCATTCTTTACCCATTAAAGGTTCTTTCCTTTTCTTTCTGGGTTTTCCTTTTTTATTTTATTTTTCTCTTTTTTTGTGGAATTCTTTTAATGATTTGTGGCAGGTGAAGATCAAAGCCAAATGGGAAAGTCATCTTCTTCTCTCAGGAAGAAACGCTCCAAGAATTCCTCTCAGGTTTCTTTCTCTCTCCCTGCTCATTCAATCGTGTTCGAAGCTTTTCTATCTTCCAGTTTTCTTTCAGTGGATTTTTGTTTTTGCTAGTTTTAGGGTTAGATTTCCTTTTCTTGTTTAAATGATTTAATTTGGGAGGCTTACACTCTGTTTGGTTGCTGAGAAATTGTGGGGGAAAAACCAGAAATTGAATTATGGGTCTAGTGGTTCGTGTTGAACTGAATACTATACTGGTTTTATGATAAAAATCGAGTTGCCCATAGTGTAGTGGTGGGCATGATGTAGATGTCTTGGTACAGGGTCCATAGCTCCATCTGGGATCTTCAATATCTACAGATTTTGATTGTAATTTGGAAGCTTTGTTCAAATTTTTATTTTTGCTATTGATTTCTACTGTTTTTCTTAATTAATTCTGACAATGGATCAAGATCTCCATCAAATTTCCATTTCTAAATGCCTTTAGATGAATCAACATTTCTATGGATATCCCTGATATCTAAGAGGGTTGACTTCTATTTCCCGAGATCTTTGTTCAAATTTCCATGTTTGCTATTAATTTGTACCATTTTTCTAAATTAATATCACTTTCTTTCAATATCTCTGAATTTCTGGAACCTTGATATGATGATGGATATTAATGTTTTACACCTTGGTGGAGGATTTGGTTTGCTTGGCCCTTTCAATTACGAAAAATACAGTCTGGAATTTGTTTATGATCCTTTTGTTACTTTTTCTTGGCAACCAAAGGGAGTGTTGGGTTTTTAAATTGAATTGATATAATTATGGGCTCTCTGTTTTCAATCTCAATGCCTATTTCTGCATCTATATACATGTATACACTAGGTCCGCAAGCGGAAAAGAAGTAAGAGTAGAAGTAGGAGGAATAAATCCAAGAAGCTCCGTCGTCATGATGATTCCCTTTCTTATTCTGATGATGATACTTTGAGAAGTTCAATGTTAGTGTCATCCTCTAGTTCTGAGGAAAATTATAGGAGTAGAAGGGCTCGGTCTCGCACTCGAAAGGACGTAAAGAGTAGTAAAAAAAGGGCTCGAAGGAGCTCTCCTAGACGTGGAAGCGTAGAGGGTTCACCCCGTGCAAAGAAAAGAAAAGAGTCAAAGAGGAATGGTGATTTGGATGCAAGGAAGAAAGCCCACAAGAAGAAACCGAGGAGAGATGTAAGTGATAGTTCCATGAGCAGTGGTTCATGGAGTTGTTCGACATGTCAAGGTGGGAATAGCAGCAGTGGTGAGAGTGAATTTGAGAGGCCAAGGGGTAGGTCTGAAAGAAAGGAGAGAGATAAGAGAAATTTGGGAAAAGTTAAACATGTTAATAAAAGGAGTAGACATAGGTCAAGAAGTTGTTCATCATATGGTCGATGCAGTGAAAGTAGTGGTTATCAAAGTGTGGAGAGATGGGATGCTGAGAATAATTCAAGACGTTTAAGATCAGTTATTACTGTTGTACGAGAACCGGAAGAGGAGGATGGAAGAGAATTGGATAAGGATGCACATAAAGAAGAGATTATATATGATCATGATGATGGTTACCCTTCTTGCAGAAGTAATGATAGTAATGATGGTGGGGGGAAGAGGGAGTTAACTTATCATTCAGAGAAGAGAAAGCAAATGGAATCAGTGGAAGAAGCTTTTGTTTCTAACATTAGAACCACTGAGGATAAAGAGAGTGACAAGGATTGTGGGACCCAGAATGATGGAAGTAATCCAAGCTTCCATGGGGTTGAGGAAAATAAGAATGAGGCTTCTGATGATATTGGTCATTTGGAGTCAATTTTAAGACAAAGAGCTATAGAAAATCTGAGAAAATTCCGAGGGGTCCAAACAAATGCAAAGACTACTCCGAAAGACGTGACTGCTGCAGTTAAGCATTCACCCACTTCAAAGGCTGAGTTGGTGCAAATCAAGGCCTCCAGGGTGGATGGGACTAGAGCTGTAAGTGCAAACCCAGTAGTAGAGCAGAGTAATATGCCTACTGTCGGGAGAGAGTTCACTTATTCTTCACAGAATCTTGGAAAGATTCCAGATGGAAGATACAGTGAAAATGAACCTGGAGCTTCTGAAAGAGGAGTTGTCTGCCCACCAGAAAAGGTGGCTACCACTTGTGCTCCCAATGATGACAATAGTAGCAAAACTGCTGTCAATGCATTTGGTAATAAATCTAAGCCTGGCACATCAGTACTGAGGCGAGAATCTTTTGGCACTAGCACCCCCTTGAAGCAAGCATCCATTTCACAGGAGTCTCATAGACCAAATTTGCTGGTGACCAGGCCAAGTGTAAATACAAATTCTGCCGCAACTGCTCAAACTGTGCTGTGGAGTAGCAAGGATAATGGTCAACAAGTTAGTGATACTTCTGGTCCTGCTGCTTCGAACCTGCCTCCTGAGCTTAAACCTATTTCAGGAGAACAAAGCTCAAAAGAAGTGCAAGGAGAAGCCAAGGAGGGCTCACAGTTTGAGCGGAAGACAATGTCTGTAATGCGGGGTGGTGAAATGGTGCAAGTGAGTATTTTCATCTGTTATAAATTTGCATGCCACTCTTTGGACCGGTGAAGCATGAATGCTAGTCTATTTAGTTTATTTTAGATTTATTTAGCATCATACCTAATATTTCTTATCAGGTGAGCTACAAGGTTTACATCCCAAAGAAGGCCCCTGCATCTGGGTGGAGGCAACTTCCGCGCTGATGTTTGATTTGTGATCATGTCCCCAATGGAATGGCTTTTCATGGAAGTTCTACAATGACAGACAACTATTGAACGGCCTGCCCTGCAACAGCTGAAAGAAAGCTTAAAAAGGAAGTATAATAATTGAGATTAATATGTTATTTTGGTCTTTGCTTTAATCATGGAAATGACTATATACACACCTCTCTCAGATATATTCATAGTTTCATTCCACTTGTTTCTCTGCCCATGGTTTCTGTGACCTCTATTTTCTTAGTCATGCATTTAAATTTCAAATATTGCTATGTTGAGGTCTTAGGATGAACGGTTAACTATTATTGGAAATTGTTTCTGTAAGAGAAGCAACTCGGAAAAGGTGTCATTTTCCCCATGTTGTTCCTGTGTGCTGCATAAATTTTAGATCAGAAGAGAGGCCAGCAAACATTTTTCCATGGTGAGCACAACTGACCAGTCAAGAAACTGAGCATTACCAGATCACATAAACAAGGGAAAAAATGGACAAAGAAATACTAATTTTCATAAGTCAAAATCTGCACATGCTTCAGCGGTTTTAAACTCTTAAACACAAAACGAAGGTGTACTGTTTTGACTGCTTCTAGGTGAAAAACAAATAGTCAAGAGTCTGAGCGCAGAAAAATTTGATGCCATGCACCATCTTGATAGATTAAGCATGTTTTTTTTACATAGACGTGAATGTTTCTGGTCGAAATAGTTGATAACTTTAGAGCTTACTAGATGATCAAGCAGGCAATGGGCGTAAGGCCATGACTTTTAACATCAGATGGCTGCCAAGTTGTTAATAATCAAAGCAAAGTCATGCTTCTGCCTCCTGTTTCATTAGACAATTTTAAAAATCATCTTCTTCAGTTAACTGTGAGACCCCTTCTCTTTGTGCCGCTCACGCAGGCCCAGTCATCGATCTCAGTCACAGATATGCTTTCCAGGAGGGGCGAATATCGTTCCATAATGTATGGAACCTGCATCAAAATGCAATTACAAAGGAATTAGGCCTAGCCCTGCTCCAACCCTGACTTCCACACATTTCCTGAGTCTCACAAATTAAAAAAAATGTGAAGTATAAAGCATGACCTTGTGGATAAAGGCTTGATGGTGGATTTCCCACAGTGACCAAGACTTACACATTATCATGCCTTTTTTTTTTTTTCTGTTGATATCCGTAAAATTTATCCAACTAGATCTTATAAATAATACCATTGCCACAAGAATACCTGCTCAGATATGATACCAGAAACTGCAACGACAGCCCCAGGCTTGGCATGAGAAACAATGTCATCCGCCAAATCTAGTAGAGGATTCAAGAGTATGTTTGCAATGACAATGTCAAAACTCTCTGATTCAGTAGTGACTCCCATGCTATTGGGGCTCTGTCCTTCCACAACTTCATGTGTCCTTCCATCCGGTGGAACTAGAGTTAACTGCATGTTATTAGGGCTTATCTTGTTCAGAGCGGCATTCTGAGTTGCAGCAGTGATTGCTTGGGGATCTACATCAATGCCAACTGATGAGGCAGCACCAAACTGCACCCCGAATGTAACAAAGAATTAGTTGGCAACACGAGTAATTCATTATTTTATAATCATTTGAGAATGTATCGATTCAGTTCATCTGTCTGGCACAGAAGGGATGATACTGCATCAGACATGGAATTTTAGCACCAGAAAAACAACTAGAGATTAAGTTTCTTCATCTCTCATATCTTCTTTCTCCTTCATGTGTTAAAGCACACAGAAGCTCTGTCATTTTCTTTTGGTTTGTGAGATTGATTTGTGATGCTGCATGCCTGCTTTCCTCTTTCTGATCCTTTTGGATTGTATTTTGCCTATGATTTGCATTGCTAAAAGATGACTTCAAGAAACTGTTGAAACCTCACGAGTACAATATGTATTCTTGCTTCCAAGTTTACACTCCAATAGGTAGCATAAGCTCAAAACTGACTGCAGACCAAGAGGATTGGAACCCAAGAGAGTCCCAAGTCAAGGAATTGTAGATACTCAATGTTTTGAAGTTCAATGGAATTGAAAGAATAAACAAGTCTGTGACTTTGCGCTACAAGTCCGAGCAAGTTCCTATTGAAAAGCAATTTAGTGATGTCGACAACCATCTCAGAGACAACATATGTAAAGCCTCTCAAGGGGGATTAACCATCAGGATATTAGAGGTAAAAAGTAGCACAAGATGGACATGAATTTTTGCCAATGAACCATCCAATAATTGAACTTTCTGATGCATCAATTGGTTTTAATCTATTATTTGATAGGCAAACTTCCACTTGAAGGAAATTTGGTAAGACAGGTAACTTAGTTTACATCAGTTGCATCAGTATTTCCATAATTTTTTAAATTTTATTTTCCTTTTTGGTTCTACAGTTCTAACACTAGAAAGATGATACATTATTGATGAAGGAATTGTTCTGTCAGTTTCATGCCACCGTCAATGTTCTTACTCCCTTTCAATAGAAGTACACATTCAAAGATGCCTGATAGTTGAAAAAGAAAGTTCTCTTGGACCCATCTAACTTTTGATTACATTCATTCATCAAGCAATGAATTTGTTTCAATTTTTAAAAGAAGAAAGACTATATAACAAGGCAACCCACTTAAAAGTCTAAAACAAACATTGAAAAACAAAGAAAATATGCATGAATATGGTAAATATGAGATCAATGTCGCAATTGCAAATGCAAATTCAATTGTAAAATAAAAACTACATACCTTAAGTGCTGCAATTGCAAGAATTCCAGAACCTGTGCCATAGTCAAGAAAGCGTTCTCCTCCTTTTATCAAGCCATGTAGCAACAATAGACACAGCTTAGTTGTAGGGTGTTCACCAGTTCCAAATGCAAATCCAGGATTTAGAATTATATTTGTTGCATGAGCATCCTGTAGCATTGAGAAGCAAACATAATATCCTTACAACAACATCAACCGTAATATTCAAAATTTATTTCTGGAAACCAAAAACCAATATTATAGTGAGCTCATAGATGTGGAGGAGACCATCACATCAGATTAATACACGAGGATATATTTGTATACACATTTACATAGGACAAAAATGCATGCATATGCTGTGTCCAGAAGAAGATCATTCAAATAGCATGCTTAAATGTTCTCTGCTTAAGCCAAATAAAAATGAAAAACCAACTACAAAGAAAACACATTTTAGATTTAAAAGCTAAAAAGAAGGGACTCCTACATATAGTGAACAACAATTGCAGCAAAACCTTTAGAAAAGATAATTTGAGATGATTAATCATACTGGAGGAGTTCTCCACTCAGGCACAATCCAAAGTCCTTCAGTTACTTCCACTGGACAAAATGATTCCTGTAATAGATGAAAATTCAAAAGCAAATTAAAATGAAATCTCTGACAAGATAGGATCAGGAATTAGAGTTATCAGCATTGGCTGTTTTCTGTGACAAACCTAATTCTCCAAAGAATTAATTAGAAAATCAAATAAATCCAAGAACATAGTTTGACTAATTGAAACCTTGCAAGAGAAAAAATCTAAATGGTTTTCAGCTTCAGTAGCACAGAAGTATTGCATTGCAGTAATCTGCTATGCATGGACAGTACCCCCTACTGTAATTACTACATAACTGCTACAATAGGTTGAAAGGATTTTTTATGGGCTCAATAATTCAATCTTCCTTACTTTAAATATAAAAATAACATGTGAATATGTTAGACTCAAAATAAAGAGACTAAAGGACCCAAAGAACTAATGAAGGTAGTATTCCAGAATAAAAAGCCTTCTTGCCTGAAGTCTGATCAATCATATTTGTCTAAAACACAGGGGGGTTGGGTTTGGTCAACAACCAACCCAAAACAGATTTCAGTATAGATTTCAATGCAAAGATCATAGAAGCATTTTACATTATTTTTTTAAAGATCTATCGTCCATATATATATATATATATATATATATAGAGAGAGAGAGAGAGAGAGAGAGAGAGAGAGAGAGATATGAAATAGCTCAAGAGAAGCAAATTCAACCTGAGTCTTCTTTATCCAGTCATACTGCTCACCCACTCTGACTTCATAACTTGGTAGCTCCTTCAAACCTACGGAATCAGCAGCATGTGAAATGCACACATCCACATCTTGGCGATCAGAAAATATAGAATCAATGCAAATCTGCATGAAAACAAATTTCAGGCCAAATTTACAAAATGATGATTTATTCCTTCTAATTTTTACTTGCATTGCTCAGTGAACCAAAAAGTGTGATCCACTCATAATTAGTCGAAGCAGGAAAGCAACTAAAGTTGAGCAATTATGGACTAATTGTGGGGGAAAGACAGCAAGTCATTACAAGCCCTCCATAGAGTCTCCATAGGAACTTCTGTGTTATCATAAGCTTCAAGTTTATCAAGCTTTCTCGTCAAGTGTCTATTATCATCATCGATAAAGTGATAAAGACAGATGAAGAGTGAGATTCTTATCAGGTTCTCTATAGGTGTATGAAGGATTAATGTTTGACCATTCGTGATTCATGACCACTGCACTTTTCATGATTCAATAAAGAATAGCACAGGCAAAAACTTACAGCAGCATAACCTAAAAAGATAAAGGCCTTGTTATCTCTTAAAAAGCTTGCCATATTGCACATGATATCAGGGAAAGACACAAAGGAAATTTGTAGTTTCAAGAGCTTCAGATTGTAACACCATTGACCATAAAAAAAGTAGCCATAGGCAGCAGCATATCACAATTATATCTCAAATTCTAAATCTACTTTTTTTCACTAAGGAAAAATGACAAGAAATCCAAAATTAATGACAAATTATTATTATTTTTATTTTTTTGATCAGTAAATGATATTTGTATTAAAAACGCCACAAAGGGTGCACCAAAGTACACACAATGTATACAGCGGCAACCAAAAAGTGCCAAAAAAAGGAAGGGAAAACAAAAAGATACTCCATCCCTCAAACTGACCCCAACCAATCAATGAAATCTACTATGGACATCAATCTTTCACCTATAAACAGTTTGGTCCAAGTTAACAAGCATTACACAAAAACAAGTTACACAAATTATAACCCAGAAATCAAACATAAAGGGTGTGTCGAGTCTCTACCTTATCATTACCCTCATCACTGCCTTGTTCATCCATACTAGTAGAACTTGCACCAAAACATAAAAGAGCTTCCGAAAGCATATCCTAACCATCACAACAGCATTATACACAAATCAGACATGTAGTTCCCAAAACCCACCTCAACAAAAACATAATCCGAACCATTCATAGCCTTTCCACCATTAAAATTTTCTCCTCCCCCACCAATAAGATTTCAAACTTTCAGAAAATTTCCCATTAAACACAAATTTTGTTGACCATCATCCCCAAGACAGCACAAGCCAGAAGTTCTGAAGATGTTTGAGTTTTCAAAAAGGTTTTACACTAAACGCCTGCATAACACAAACCTCCTCCTTTCTACAGCCTCAAAACCAGACTAGTATAAGATAGAACAAGAAAAAATCAAACCCAAGAAAACTTTTGCTGTAATAAGTGACCTTTAAGACTCCATTTCGGTGTCAGGAAAAAACGAGTGAATTGAAAAGGAAAATGCCAAAAATGGCTCAGACAACCCACTCTCAGAATTTTCCCTCTACTTTCCTAACCTCTCCCACAGTCCAAACAGAACAGACCCAGAAGACAAAGAAAATCTTAGATTGAAACCAAAAAGCAAAAAATAAATGAAATGTAGGATTTGGGAATAGGTTCAAGCTAATGATGCTCACTGCGCTATCTTTTGGGCAGCTGATGCGAACGGAGAAGTAAGGAGATGTTAACGGGTGGGTGGTTGGCAGAGAAGACGACGTCGAGAAGTTTCGGAACACTGAGCTGAGCCTCCGTTGAGAGAGTGGAGATGGAAAAACCCCATGAATGAGACGGCGTGGTTGTGAGGAAATGCGCCAGGATGAGATGCAGGAAAGGTGTTTGAAGAAATGAGTTCCCCGCATTTTTTAAATCGGACTGTGCGCGCGCTGCCTCCGGTCGCAGACTTTATATGTCTACGATGAGGCTATACAACATACATTCATTTCCAAGCCAAAGGGTAAGCCTTCGTGTCCGATAAGGTCATGGCACGTGTATAATTCAGGTCTTATTATTTTATATTTATTTTATTTATTTCATCATTTTATTAAATCCCATTAAATTATATTTTAATCTCATTTATTTACACGTTGAACTTTTCGTATGTTTATACTCGCTCTAATACTTTTTTCCATTACTAAATAAAAAATTAAAATATTAAATTCATTTGAAATAAAAAAAAGTTTATAAAAATAATTTTAATATTAAATTTATTTTACATATAAAAAATTAAATATAATGTATATTAATTTTATTATTTATATTAAAAAGCCCGCAAAAATAAGAGCAGTGGGGTGGCACCGCGGAAATAGTGTAATGCCCATGGCGTTTTCATCGAACCCCTTATCTCTGAGCGTCCCGGACGCTGCCTTCGAGACATGGCTCCGGGACACCGGCTACCTCGAAGTCGTCGACCAGCGAACCTCCGATCTCCACCGTCTCTCCTCCGGCGGCGACTCGTCCTCCACCACCGCCTCAATCCCCTCCAATTCGTTCTTTTTTGTCTCAATCTTGTCCCACCTCGGAACCCTACTCTCCCTCTTCACTCTCAACCCCTTCTCCAAGCTCACCTCCGATGACTTCTCCGGCCCCACCCCCTCCTGGACCCTCGCTTTCGTGGGTTTCTGCGACTCCTATTCCTTTCCATCGTCGTCGTCCCAGGCTCGCCTAAGGGTCCACGAGAACGTCAAGCGCTATGCTCGGAACTACGCGACTCTGTTCATTATCTGCTTCGCCTGTTCATTGTAAGAGACCACTATTCTCTTTCTGTTCCTCAGCATACTGAAATTTGTCCTTTGGTTGGTTGCTGAGTAAAATAGAAAAACTTGGGGTATTAGTGTTGGTTTTTTTAATATTTTTTGTCGAGGAAATAGAAACACAAATGTGAAGTAGCTGAATTACGAATATTTGAGTGGGGAGTTTTGTTTTTAGTTAAAAAGCTTGAGATTCTGAAAATATTTTGGTTTCAATTTGGTTGCTAGGAAAACCTAGGAAAGAGAAAAGAAATGGTAGGTCTGAATCTCAGTGTTTATTGTTGTTTTAGTTTTCAAGGAAAGGGAAGAAGAGAAAAATGAGGTAGTTGAATTAGGACTAGTTGAGTGGAGATTTTGTTTTAGAAAAAAATTGAAATTCAAAAATTACTTTCAGTTTGGTTTCTGGGTAAACGTAGGAAAAGGACAGAGAAATGTATTTTTTAAGTTCATGTTTATAAGCATTTGGAGCTAAGAGAAAAATAAGTAAAAATCCTGCACTCAAATGTTTCTAATGTAACTATTATCTGTCTAAATCAAGATGGGTGAGAATCTTGGGAATCAAATAAAATGAAGCACACAATTCAAAGTATGTTTTCTCATCTTCTCCTTTCGTTTCCTCAGTTTCCTTTCCAACCAATATAGGGTATGGGTTAGGAGTATCCTTATAAATAAAGGTTTTGGGTAGTCAAGTGCTAAGTGGAAGATATGAAAATTTGTATGATGTTTTGCCCTCTTAAAATGCCATGCAATAGACTAAGTAATGTGGAGGCCAGCTTCTTTTGAAGTGGCCATATTTCAAAAGATAGTATCTATCCTATAAAAAAGGGAGATGGTTACTATCTAGGTGGTTTCTTTCTTTCTTTCTTTCTTTCTGTCGTTTTTCAAATCTTTATTGCAGTTAAAAGAATTTTTTTTGCTTCTTATTTGGGTATAACTGTTGGTGTTGGTCATCTCTGGTTATAGGTATCAGATGCCCATTGCTCTAGTTGGGTTGATTTCAAGTTTGGCACTTTGGGATCTGCTCAGGTTTTGCAGTGATAAATGGAGAGTGGATCGATACCCTGTTGTTCGGCAAGCTTTGATTCACACTGTCCAATGTGGTGAGTTATTGTTCCCTTTTGACACTTCTTGGTTGACAATACATACATGTTTCTGTATCATGGGAAGGAGTATTGGCTCATACGTAGCTTACTCAAAATTACTGTATATGGCCATAAAAATATTGTTTGGACAGCCTCTGACATATGAGCTGCCCAAGAAGAATTTCTTGTCATAGCTTTGCATAGTGAGGTTCATTAAATGACACTGGTGTTTCCCACTCTACAGCCCATTCAAATTTTAAAGCTAACAATTGATATTAGAAACTTTTTAATGCACTTCAATGCGAGAAGACATCTTGCAGTCATTCCTCAAAAGCAATTAGCTTTTGGGAAAATGATAAAAGTGATAGCAAATTATCTAATTAAGCAAGTACCTCATCGATTGAAACTTTTGTAGGGAATTTTTTTTAATAATTATTTTTAACCTTGTTGACCACTAAGCTGGGCTTTTAGTTGCTGGGATGTTTTATTTTGAAGGGTTTCTTGTAATTATTGCTTCTAGCTCCTCCTTAGTTTGTTTTCCTTTCGACAAGGTTTTCTTCTTTTTGGTCATGTTGTGTTTTTTTTGTGAAGGATAGTTCATTCTTCTTGATATATGTTTTTGTAATTAAATGACATTAATTCTTTATTTGGGGAAAAATAGAATCGAAAGGATTTAATTTTTGAAATCCTAATATTAAATTACATGGGTTGGAGAGACTGATGCCAATTGCTTTTGAAAAAAAATATATATTCAAATGTGATGCAAATCAAAATAAAGAAAAATAAAAATTCATTGCCACTTCAAATAGTTTGGTTTGTACTACCACACACTACAATGTAGGGGCATTATGAAGGATTGGTTTCTTTTTTCAGCTGTCTTATTTGGAACTTTGGTGTTGAGGTGCTCTTTTTGTGCCCTGTATTACATATGTTTTATATTTAAACAAACAATTTGTTTGATTGAATTGCACAAAAATATACAAAGAAAGATTAGTTATCCTTTGACTCGACCAAAAAGAAGAAAGAAGTTGTGTGTCCTATGCTATTATTTGTATGATTTCAAATGAAATACATTTAGGAGTGTGAAGTTGTTTGGGTTGGTGTTTATCTAAGAAATGATACTTGTATTGGATTAGATAAAAGAAATTTGGATAATCCAATGTAGGAGGAGAAATCCTTATGAAAAAAAGAAAAGAAAAGAAAAGAAAATAGACATGAATAAAAGTAAAAGAGAGAAACAAAAGTTTTCATAGTGTAAAGTTTTTTCCTTCCCACTCCTAAGGTGACATATTACCAAAAACTAATGGGGCATGATATCCCTAACAAAGTCAACAAGCGAAAGGCTTGTTTCTTGGCTATCTCGTTAGCTTCCTAGTTTGCCGATCTTGCAACTCAACCCCTTGCTAAGATCCTCAATCCTTTGCATCCAGTGGTTGTATTGCTAAGACCATATCCAATTGTTAGCCACCTAAGAAAAATCCATCACCGAATTCCCCTCCACTGGGATATTAGTGATACCAAACTCTTGCAATTTCAAGACCTTAAAGTAGAACAAAGTGCCTTTGCTGCATTAGCTATTCCAGAACTAGCTTTCTTTGAGAAAACTCAAATATATATATATATATATATATATATATATATATATATATATATATATATATATATCTATATTGATAAGAAAATAGGGGACACAAAAAACAATGCCCTCGGAGTATTCAAAAAGTATACAAAAGAAGCAAAAAAGCTCAACACAAAGGGGAAGGGATAGAAACAAAAAAATCACCTGCCCTTACTTAGAGCCTAATCAATCAATGAAGCTTAAACGCAAAAAATGGCTCAAATCTACAAATACCCTAAATCAAGACCACAGGTTACATACAAAAGAATTTTTCAATCTATGGAGCGAAAGCTCCTCGTTCCCAAACACTAACAAATTCTTTTCCTTCCATACTGTTCAAAATATACATAAGGGTGCCGCTTGCCAAGTCTTTTTACGAGCTTTACCCACAAACAACCCATGCCACCCAAAAAGAGTAGCCTTCACTGAACAAGAATCCAAGACATACCAAAGAGGGAGAAAAAAAATTTCAAAGAACTCGAGTCTTTGCACAGTGAAGAAGGTGATCAACCATCTCTGCTTTAAAGAGACAAAGAAAATACCTATTTGCCAAAAAGTGTCCCCTCCTTTGAAGTTGGTCCAGAGTTTAAGACTTCCCCCCAAGAAGCCTCCCAAGCAAAGAAAGCCACCTTGTGAAGTGCGCTTGATCTCCAAACACTACCACTAGGGAACAAAGGAGAATCTCAGGGCTCCAAGATAGAATAAAGAGATTTGACCAAAAAGGTCCCACACCTCGAAGCTATTCAAATCACTCTATCTTCCACATCCTTGTGCACCTTAAAAGCTTGGATCTTTTGTAGAAAACGCTCCCCCCTCCTCCCCTAATCACCTTCAGGGTTCCAAACATCTGAGACCCAAGCTTCCTTGAACGAAGAAAGGGTAAACAAGGAAGGGAAGGACTTACAAAGTGGTTCATCTCCACACCACTCATCTAGAATCTCACTCTCCGCCCATTACCCACTTGGTAGGCCAACTTGCCACTCAAATAATTCCACTCCTTCCTAATAGCTTTCCACAACCCTACACAAATAATCTTGCCTTTATGATCCTATGTTAGTCTGACCCAAATTGTCTAGGATCATGTGTCAAAATTAAACTTTAGAATACCACTTAGCAAAGAAACCACTTAGCCTTTATGTCCATCATTCTCCTAACTAGGAGGCAGGGTGAACTATAGTACTACAAAATAATGCTAAAAAGAACTCTAAAAAACTCCTTGGAAATTAGTCCCCACTTGTAGCTCAATTAGTAGATGCTTTTACTTCCAAAAAGGGTGTTAATATTTTTTTAGTGTTAGCTAAATAGTATATAGAGATTGATTCTTTGTCTTTACCTGATTTTATTGAGTGGCTTGGTTTTGGTTAAGGGAGGGGGTTGTTGTTGGGGTTCTTTTTCTTGTTTGTGTGCTATTAGGCGCTTTTTGCCTATGTCTTGTGTACTTTAGAGCGTCCTTGTGGCGTTTTTATTTTTTAATGCATTTAGTTTTATTTATCAAAAAAAATATATTTTTTTAGTGTTAGCAATTTCTAACTAAGCTAGCACTTTTGAGTCAAGGCAAGATTGAAAGATTTGAAATCAAAAGGCTGCAACAAGTGATTGATATGTTCATGAGAGGTTATTGGGCATTTGTACTGCATAAAAATTGCATATAAGTTTGTCTTACATGCATTGAAATTCAAAATTGTTTTTAACATTAAATTCTTTTTCCTTTAGCTAAAATTTTAGTTTGAAGTGTTTTTTTTTTATTTATTTAAAATCAGTTTCTTATCTTGAATTAGATTTTGATGTGTTTTTACTAGGATGTGCCTTTTTGTAAGTGGGGGATGGTTAGGCTAGGGGCTAATGGGTATATGTATTATTTCTTGTTGTTTTTTTTATTATTATTATTTTTAAGATTACCCCATTAACATACTTTTTTTTTTTTGATAAGTAAAGGATATTCATTCAAAAGGCACAACGCCACAAGGTATACAGGGAGTATACAAGGCAGCTAAGGCCTCAAAAAACAACAACAAAAGAAATCACCTCCCTTTAAATGGAAGCTATCCACTCTAGGAACCCTATAAGGGAGAACGCCTCCTCACCTACATACAATTTGGCCCAACTCCACAGATTACAAACAAAAAAATTCTTTAATTTCTGCACATTCAACACACCTCCCCTAAAAGCTAATCTATTCCTCTCCTTCCACACCGTCCAAAAAATACACAATGGAATGGCGTCCCAAATCTTTTTCCTTTTCTTTCCCACAAACGAGCCCCTCCAGCTAGCTAAGACCTCCTTTACACTTTCTGGAAAAACCCATTTCACATCAACTAAACCAAAAACAATATCCCATAGAGCTCTAACCACTGTACAATGTATAAGGATATGATTTACACTTTCTTCCTCGCATTCACACAGGAAGCAACGATTTGGAAGTTGAATCCCTCTTCTTTGAAGTCTATCCAAAGTGAGCACCTTGCCCCAAGTCGCCTCCCATGCAAAAAAAGCAACTTTAGTTGGCACCCTTGCCACCCAAATGCTCCTAGAAGGAAAATCTGTATCAACAGACCTCACCAACAATCTATAAGCTTCCTTAACCCTGAACTGACCTCTTTTTCCTTTCCTCCACAGGACTGAATCTTCCTCCAGAGAGGGCTTGTGACCCCTCAAAATATGTAGAAAATCCCCAACCAACTCCATCTCCCAATCATTGAAATCCCGCAAGAAAATCAGATTCCAATTTCCTTGTCCCGAATTCTGATCCCACATTTCCTCTACCGTTGCATTCCTTTGAGCCGTCATACCAAAGAGATGAGGAAAGCATTGGGACAACGCTAACTCTGTACACCACACATCTGTCCAGAATCTGATCATGTTGCCCTTCCCTGCTCTGAACGTCATGTTATTCCAACACCAATCTGCTTCTTTCCAAATCTCTTTCCACACCCCTACTCCCACTGCCCCATTAGCCTTCTTTGGCCTCCACCCAAAATCCTCATGCCCATACTTCACCTTGATCACTTGTTTCCAAAGATTATCTTTGTCACAAGCAAATCTCCATATCCACTTGCCAAGCAAGGCTTTGTTCAACAAAACTAGCTTCCTAAGGCCTAGTCCTCCTTTATCCTTATCTGTGCATACCGCCTTCCAATTCACCAAGTGAATTTTCCCCTCCATATTTCCCCCTCCCCACAAGAAATCCCTTTGCACTTTCTCCAGTCTTCTAGCAACAATCTTGGGCATTCTGAAGATAGACATCTGGTAGATTGGCATGCTAGCCAAAGTGCTCTTTATTAAAGTGACCCTTCCCCCTTTAGAAATATATTGCCGTTTCCAAAGAGCTAATCTCCTTCTGACTCTCTCTTCCACCCCATCCCATATATAAGGCGCTTTATTAGGAGCCCCTAAGGGAAGACCCAAGTACTGAGAAGGTAAGGACCCCACCCTGCAACCTAGCTCCACAGCCAACTCCTCCATCTCCACCACTTCCCCAACTGGAATAATTTCACTCTTGGCTAGATTAATCCTTAGGCCTGACGCCGCTTCAAACCAGAATAAAATCCAACTTAAATGGGTTAGATGCTCCTTTCTGGCCTCACAGAATATGATTGTATCGTCAGCAAAGAACAGGTGAGAGATACTCAGAGGGGGTTCACTGCCGCCCCTTATACTGCACCCTGATAAGAAACCCCCCTCCACGGCTCTCCTAATAAGAACATCTAACACTTCCATCCCCATCACAAAGAGATAAGGAGATAGGGGATCTCCTTGTCTAAGACCTTTAGTGCTAGGAAAGAAACCTGCAGGCACACCATTAACCAGTACTGAAAATTTGGCTGAGGATAGGCAACTCCACATCCACCCCACCCACTTAGGCCCAAAGCCCATTTTTTGCAACACCTTCAACAGAAACTTCCAGTTGATACTATCATAAGCTTTTTCTATATCCAACTTACAAATAAGACCCTTTTCTTTTCGTTTCTGCCACGAGTCTATCACTTCATTTGCAATTAAGGAGGCGTCTAATATTTGTCTTCCCCTCACAAAGGCATTCTGAGAGGTAGAGACCACCTTTCCAACCACTATCTTCAGTCTGTTAGCTAGCGCTTTAGCCAATAACTTGTACAACCCCCCCAGAAGACTAATGGGTCTAAAGTCTCCAAGGTCCTCAGCCCCACTTTTCTTGGGAATCAACACCAGAAAAGTATTGTTAAGGCTCTTGAGAAAAGAGCTATGCTCGTAGAATTCCTTGAACATTTCTAGAATCTCCTCCTTGATAAACTCCCAACAGCTTTGCCAAAAGGCCAGGGTAAAGCCATCCGGGCCAGGGGCTTTATCCCCATTCATCTCCATCAGGGCCGCATGGATTTCATCCTCTGAAAAGGGCCTCTCCAGATTCTCAGCCTCTTGAAGGCTGATCTGATCAAGCTGAATTCCCCCAATATCCGCCTTCCACCCCGTATCTTCTGAGAGAAAATTTTTAAACGCATTAGCTATTCCTTCCCTAATTTCCTGCTCCTCTAGAAGCCACTCCCCATTGATCTTAATTCTCTCCAGAGAATTATTCCTACGGTGAGCACTTGCCATACGATGAAAGAACCCCGTGTTTCTATCCCCCTCCTTTAGCCATATTTCCCTCGAAAGCTGTCTCCAGTGGGTTTCCTCCATCATCACCCATTTTCTGTAATTTTCTTTAGCCTCATTCTTCAGCTCTGATTCCTCCACTGTCAGAACTCTCTCCTCTTCCTCCCTATCCCAGAAATCCACCTGCTGCAAGGCTTCAGATTTGTTGCTCTCCAGCTTACCGAAGACTTCCCTATTCCAGACTTTCAGCTTCTTTTTTATTTCCTTCATCTTAGTAGCCAACTTGTAACTAGCACTGCCCCTTACATCAATTCCTTGCCACTAACATACTTCAATAACTATATTCAAAATATGTGGTGATGAAAAACAGTATTGAAATAAATTCATTCACATAAGTGAAAATGAATGTGTGGAAACTCTTATCAAATATTCATTTAGGTGAAACACAAGTAATGTAGGACATTAACAATCAAATAAGGTGAGCTAGAGCTTCAATCTTTTAGGATTTAAGGAGAGGAACGAGAATAAAATTATGAAAATGGGAAAAGAAAATAAAATATGGGAAAGATAAAGATAAAATGAAAAAGTAGGAAACATTTTAGTCTTGGTAAGGCTTTCTAAGAGTTTGACCTAAAATAAAGCAATCGAGTCTCACGCTTAGAGGAAATTTTTGCCACGCAACAATCCCATCAAAATGTTGTAATATAACTAAATAGCAATTTTAATGAGATTATGAAGTTGTTAAAAAAGAGTCAAGAAAAACAACCAATTGAAGATGAGGCTATAAACCATCAATTCGGACAATCACCCGATAGACCACTTGAAGAATAATGCAATTTAATGATGGGAAATTGAAGAAGGGGCAAAATTAGAGACATTTGTCTAGGAGTTGATGTAGAGAGTTTCAAAATCTTTGAGCAAGATGATGATGTGAGGAAAATGGTACACCTTGAAGCTGCTGAATTTTATGGAAAATGAGATCCAACAACTTATCTTGATTGAATTATGTCAATGAAAGATTTCTTTGATTGGTGTGCTATGACTGACAATAGAGAAGTCCATTTATTGAGTTAAACTTTGATGGCTGTGCTCTAGGTAACCCCAGCTAGCTGGAAATTGGAGGTGTGATTATGGATCATTATGGTATAGTGTTGAGAGCCTTCTCTAAATTGGCAGGAGGGGATTCAGTTATTGAGGCAGGGATTTTAACTCTTTTGGAGGTCTTTTTGTAGGCCAAGGCTTTGGTTCTTTCCAATTTTTTTGGTAGGGGAAGATTCTGCTGTAGTGATCTCATGCGTGTCCAAGTTTGAGAGAGGTCCTTGGAAATACGACATGTGCCTTTGTCAAATCCTTGATTTAGCTAGCGAGATTGCAAATCATTTAGCTAAATGTGGAGCCAACATATGATTTCTTTTGTAGGGTATTTCTTCTGGCCTCAAGTTGTGCATTGTAAAATATAGCTATCTTGCTGATCTTGTTAGATTTTTCCTTTTTATTTATTTATCATCCTTTTATTTTGGAGGATTTTTCATTCTTTGCTTCTACTTAAAATTCATGTCAATGAATAGTTTGTTTCTGGGAAAAAAAAGAAGAAAGAAACAATTTAGGTGCAACTTTAATGTAGTGCAAATACTAACTAAACTCATTTGCTTGCCAACCAGTTGCCTTTTTATTTCAAATCTTCCAACATTGCCTTGCTTCATGGCATAAAGTCTCCAGGGTTGGATTTGATTCAAACAATTACATAGCTAGCTTGGCCAGAAATTGTCAAAACTAGAAAAATTGGAGCTCTTTGGCCACTACCTGAACATCACTAAATACAAATATCTTAATAGCAAAGTATGTTTAACAAGTATAAAATTTTTTTGAGAAATCACAAGCCAAATGACACCAAGGAAATGATGAGATCGTCAAAATGTATCAACTCAACCGTATCAATTCAATGAGATCTGAAGTTAGATCCTAGGCTTGCCAAATACATAGTCGGAGGGGTCATGTATTTATGGTTTTCCTTCCTCAGTACTTGACTCCTGGACCTCTTCCTATGTTCAAAGATCCTTAAATTCCTTTCATAATGGATCTTTTGTCTATATATAGGATGCCTTGAGTGTTTCTATAATTTCTAATAATGTGACAGAACCTTCCATTGGTATTGGAAAACTTTGAGACATGTTTGCTGGTCATTGACGTACCTAGACATTGCCTTGATGGGTCATTTGTTATAACCTTGATTGCGAATATTGTAGAGAGAGTATTAAACACTGAAGGGAATTTCAATCTTTAGCCATTATGTAGTGAAAGCATTTTGACAGTTGAGATTTTTGAGGTAATTGTTGGAAGGTGTTTCAAATTCATAATATTGTTCAATTGATAATTTTATGAGAATTCCTTTTTAAAGTGAATATCATATAAGAGATTCTTGTATTGATTTTTCCTTACAGAAATAAGTTTCATTGCAGAATAAAAATGTGTTAAGAGGATCACTTTAGATATTCCTAGGTCATAAAGACAAAAGTAATGAGATGGATTGTGTCTATAGAAGCTATACCGAGTAAGTAGACATGTGAAGAAGACATAGGAGACATCTGGTGCTTGGGTTGAGGACGGAAATAGTAGTAGTGTAGAAACATGTGATTATTTCAGGTTCAAATTTTGTATTTTCCATTCTCTTTCCTCTATGATGTTTTTTGTTAGTATAGAGGATTAATTTATTTTATTTTTAGATACAAGCATAATTGGTTGAATCGCCTTAAAACCTCATTTATCCCTTTTTGTGGATTAATTTGTCTTCACTATTGCTGCATAACATGTTGCTTCCATCCATCACAAGAAATTAGTTTCAGACCTTCCACTTCCATAACAGTAATCTCTATTACAATGGATGTTCATGTCCCATACAACATAGGAGGTTGGTGAAGGTGTTTCCTCAAGTGGTGCGTTTATTGGAAATAATGAATTAAAGTTTTGATTCACTTTTTCTGACAAAAGTAAAAGTATGGGTGATTCATTTGGAGTTATTTTTCTAACTACGTAAAATGCTGTAATTTCTCAATATGCAAAGTTCATTGCTGGGACTGTTCGAGGCACTTGAGCTATCAACCTTGAGAAATGACCAGGCAATCTCCTAGACAATGACTACTAGGGATATAACTCACAGATTGAACACAATATCAATTTAAAAGCTGGAAATTAAGTACTTTTGATTTGTCTAAATTTTGAAACTGGGTTATTTGTTGTAATATTGACTATTTTTCATGGCTGCAGCAACTGCAGTCGTTCTCTTCTGCTCCAACGTTCAATTTGCACTCTTCTGTGCTCTTGGTGTCAGTTATGCAGGTAACTTCAGGGCTTTCTTTAAGTGTTTTTCTTTTGGCTTCCTTTCTTCCAATGATTTATTTCTCCATTTCCAAATCCTTTTGTAGTGATGATTTTACATGCCTCATTTCGGAAGCTGACTCCTGCAAAGCAACCTACCCCGGCAAGGTAGAATTAGGTTTCATCGATGTACAGGAAAACAAGCCTGTATACTCACTGTATACTTAGGTTACATCCCCTTCTTTTCCTCAGCTTTATTCTCTTTTTTCTTGTTTGCCTACCAAAAAAAACCAACGATGCAGAGAGGCAAGGTCAATTTTGCTTCCACCTTTCTCTTGTACAAACATTCGTGCCATTTGTAAGAGTTATGGATCAAAATGTTTCATGGGGGTGGATCTTTATCCAGTAGTGTTGATTAGTTCTCTCATGGAAGATTTTTCGTGGCCCAAGGCAGGAATCGGTCATCTGCTAGAACTGTTGTCTGCTGACAAAAATTGTATTTGTTCACTTCATAAACCTTAGCTTGTAGTTGGTAGTTTAATGTAAGACAGGACTATTTGAACATCAGTTTCAGCTCTTTGGTCAATTCTCAATTCTTATTGATCTCAAACAATTCATAGCTTCTTCCATAAAAGCTTGCAGCTGACAACATTCGTCTTTAAAATAGCACGCTACAAGAGTAAAATGGGAAAATGCTCGTAAAATAGATGGGTTCAATGTGAAAAAATCTAACTCTAGGCATTATACCAGCAAAATTCTGGTGAGATGATACTTATTAATAAATACAATTAGGGTTATTAATATTACATTTTTACCATAATAAAAGCAACCTGCTAATCATACAGCAATGCTGCAGCTGCTACAAACAAAAAATGTAAGGGGAAAAAATAGTAATGTCAGGATCAGAAGGGTGAAAAAATACATGTTGCTTATAATGTTATGTACATTGAATCAAAAACAAATGCATAAACAGAAAACACACTATAAAGGGAAGGTGTAACAAATCCTTTTCCGGCATCGTCTTTAAGCTGGGCTCAGATCCCTTGAAACTTGGCCTTGCCATCTGCATAACACATGCTTATCCATTTCATGAGCAAGGCATATTTGATATTTAAAGTGCTTCAAATCTGAAATTGTTCTACTGCCTAATAGATCTTTATCGCCTAATAGCTTTAATGAAGAAATCATAGAATTTGAAATTCTTTTATGGGTAAGAACATTATGAAACTCTCTAGCTATTGGTTTATCTTGAAATTTTTGTGACACATTATGGCCAATGTTTGTTCTATGAAGTTAGGTTTTCTTTGTATCTATAAATCAAAATGAGGTATGATTGGAAAAGGAATCGATCCACAAACCTTGAGAGGAGGAACCTTGCAAGTGGGCTTAGATTGGGATTCGAGTTAAGTTCCTTGTTCTGTTGTCTTTTCCTGTTATCGGCTTCTGCATTTGCATTTTCTGCTTCTTCAGGAGCTGTCTTGCCCTTGGTGAAGACGCGAGTTGCCAGCTCCTGAAGGTCTTTCAATGAAGATTCCTTTGAACTGCACAGATTTTTTTCTACTTCAGTTATTTAAACTAAACATCAGATGCATTTCTCATGTACTAGATTGAAAAGAACCAAAAAAAAAAAAAAGTGAGATTATGAAAGGACTTGTGAACCTAGCCAAGTGTTGAAGTAACTTGCTGACAAGAACTTCACAGGACCCAGGCTTTGTGCGCTCCATATTTATGAGTGCATTTGCCACTGCATGACCAATTGCCCCTTTTGAATCATCAAGGCCGGCCTACATTATATACATTGACAACCATGAGAAGTGAAGCATTGTGGGTTGAAGCCATGCTTGACCAAAGGTCACTTCATGAACATGCTAAAAATGTATGCACTGGTATTCATGCTATGGAAGCATACTGCATCTGAGCATCAAACTAAAGGATGGATTCTTATGCACCATATAACTTGGCATGTACTCACCTCTTTTAATGAAGGAATGAACAAAATTGATAATGCCTTAGATGATGACAATACAGCAGCTCTTGCACTTTCATCATCATCACTTGATTGGCGCGACCTTGCAAATGCTTTTGGTGCATCATAGTACTCACGAGAATGTCTGGAGGAGTGTTGCCTTTTAGAAATGGTAACATTTAAACCCTGCTTTTTTTTCTTTTTCTTTTTTCCTGCGGGGAAAAAACCCAGAAAATAAAAACATACCAACTGTAAAATTTACCTGGAAGAATCAGAGCTGCTTGTTATTTGCTCTGTTTTTCTTTTTTCCTGCTCATCTTTGTTGACCTTGCCCAATACAGACCTCTCCCGAGCATTTCCTTTCCTCAAGCCTCCTTGCATAGCAGCCTTTGCCTGAATAACATACCAGCCGAAACAGAACATCTTAGAACAAGTAAGCCAATTCACACAATTAGGATTAGGGAATTATTCAAGGGCAGGACCAATTTCAAAATTTTGGAATAAATCAGGAAATAAAAAAACAAGACTGGAATCTAGTGGTAAACACAAAAAAAAAAATAAACAAAATTATCAGAATCATACTAGGAGAAAAATTAAGGATGGAATTGAGTGGGGCAAAGGCCATGATCTTATTGGGAGAAAAATTAAAATCTCATGAAATGTAATACTGGATTTAATAAGAAAAAAATTATCATGTCACAAAGAATCAAGGAAGATCCGTCACATCATATGAACAATTTAAAGTTATTAAATTATATTGAGTTAATCGAGTTAATTGGATCTGATGAAAAAAATCAATGTCTAACCTCAGCAAGGTTTATTGCACTATCTTCAGGTGGGGCAGTTGATGTCCTTTCTTGGATTCCCAATCTGGACTTTGGCGTTCGAGGAGAATCAGAATCATCATGATGACTACGAATAACAACAGTGCCACTGGTAGAAGCATCTTCAAGAGAAGCATATGTATTGCTAGACTACATGGCATGTAAAAATGCAATCAAGTCAAGGGCTAGCACCGCACAAAAGATATAGAAACTTCATTTACTAAGTATTATATTTTTATCATATGAACAACACAGTCACATACCAGACTACTTTGATCACTAAAAGGAATAGATGACTGATATCCTCTTGGAGATCGTACAACAACAGTTCCTGATCCACTCACAGACAATTCGTCCTGTAAATCAAGCACTTCAAACTTCAGAAATAGATACAAGCACATGAAGTCCATATATGCCACTGTCTTTAAAAGTTCAAAAAAATATCTCTTGATAAAAACATATCCTTGATTTAGCTTGAGACAGCTAAATTTTGAGTTAGGCTGTTTAACCATAGTTTCATCTAGCTCTTTCAAATTTTGATGAATATGAACTAATGAACTTAGAACTTGTCAAATTTGCCCAGTCAGAAGCAGATAAATAAAAAAAATATATGGTGTAAAATTTTCCATTTTTTCAAATTTAAGTTAAACAATTGAGTTAACTCTATTGTGCCTACTGAGATGAGTAATGATCATCTAAAACCCAACTTCATTGAAGCATATCAGGGCACAAAAATGTAATGCATGGATCTGACTGATTTTTGACAGTGTAAAGATCAAGGTAAGAACTACTTTGACTCATTCTTAAAGCATATTACCTTTTCCTAATTGTACATATAAGATTATCTGAAGTTCCCACTTCATAACGACATAGTCCTCATTCCCACTTTTTTCATTAGATCAATATAGCAACCATTTCCTGGTCTACTAGAACAGAAGGGAAGAGAAATTTAAGTCCATTGCTCTTCGTCTTTAATTAGTTTTTACAAATTCAAATCCACAGCTACTTTTGGAGGTAGCAACTGGGATGTAGGTTACAATTCCTGCAAGAAACCATGTGTATGAGAGAGAGAGAGAGAGTCTTACATCTTCATGGGAATTGTCTTGTTCATCGTAGTAAGCATCCCTAGCCTCTTTTCCAAGAAAAATTTCTGATGATTCATAACGTCCACTTCCAGATGCAAACAATAGATGGTTGTTACTGTCTGCAGTTTTTCTTGAGGGAGCCTGATATGAAACCTCTGGTTTCCTTTCTCTAGCCTGAGGTGGTCTTATGACACTTCGAACGGTTCCTGTACTCTGTGAGCCACCAAGGCTGAAATCCCATCCAGCATTTCTCAGGGTTTTTCCCTGACTACTGTATATTTGACCTAATTAGTCAAAAACCAACTATGAAATGAGTAAAGCATTAGTTCAGATAAACCCACCTGGCTCGAACAGTTTCCTCACCCCTTGAATCTCTTGTCACCTTCACAGTGTCAGATCCTTCCCCAATAGCTTTAGGACCATTCCTGGGGGTTTCTGCATCGTCCTTTATTTGGTATTTTGGGCGCTCTCTATCAAGATGGTAAAAGCAGGATGTCATCATCACACTAATCCACGTAGACACTCCTATTTTAGCATTTTTCTGTAGTGGCACTCTTATTGTATCCCCTTTCCTAAAGTGATAAATACACTAACAGATCTGGATGCCATACAGTGCTCTATGAACTAATCCTGCATCATGGTTCAGTGTGTCTTATATTCCCTTTAGACACCTTATATCTGTGAACGCAGGCCTACTTCAAGATCCTTCTTACACAAATGCTCACCAAAAAAAAGAAGTATACCAGAAGTTTCTAAAATAAATTATAAATAGAATTGAACAGGTAGTAGCAACGTAGTGCACCTTATTCTCTCCAAAAGCCTTGGACTTTTCCTTGCATTCCTAATAAAGCGGTGCTTTAGAAGTTCCTTGGCACTTGGCCTCTGAAATTAAAGAGACAAAGAAGTACAGCATAAGTAGATTTACAGTGCATAATGATGATTAAGCTAATAATGGAGTATCATGTCGCCACCCTAAAGAGGCAGGAACAAGAAATCACTAGGTTTCCAGTGAGAGAAAGCATATGTTTCAAGATACAAGGCATGTACATCAGGAAATCCAAAAAGATTAAAAATTAAGAAAATAAAACAAATAGAGAAAAAAATGAACAGACAGCAATCCGTTCTCAAGCATCTCATATAATATATTTTGATACTAATACAGCCACTAGGTGGTTAAAGAAAGCATGTATTAACTTTTAATCCCTTCAAATATGCATTAGCACATTTCTTAATTATATATATAGCTTCAAATGATTATTCAAAACTGTGGATGTATCATATAGTATCAAATAACATGCCAATTTAAACAAATTATAAAACTTACATGACAAATCTAAGAAGCAAACTTCACTTCCCATCCTCAGTGTGAGAGGTGTACATTTCAAAATACAAGACATTTCAAGGCTTTAGCCATGATCACTCACTCAGTATATGAGTTGCAAGACATGAAGCATGTTTTTAAAGAGTCTTACAATATAGAGTCAACTCTTAGGAATCAAATATCAAAGACATGGCACAATGATGCGCCTCAGTCATTAAGAGAAGAATCCTTATATCACAGGCGGCAGGCCTGAACTAATTCTATTAGTACTTCACTTGGAAAGAAACAAGAGAAAAGAACAAAAGAGAAAAGAAAAAAGAAGTTAAAAAAATCTACTCAAGTTCTGCAATTTGGTTTGTCGACATCGAAGAAAAGAAAAGAAATAGGATGATAAGAGAAATAAATCCCTACAAATCCACAAAAAATGAGATGATTCAGAGAACTTACAAAGAAAGTTGAGTGCAACATTTTTTTATAAAGTTAAAAGTGAGCTTTAAAAAGGGCTTGGATGGGGCCAAGCTACTCTTCTATTACTTTTTCTCCACTTATTCTACATAAACAACCTGAAGAAAATGTTCAACATTTTTTTATTAAGTTAAAAGTGCGCTTTAAAAAGAGTTTGGATGGGGCCCACCCACTCTTCTATCACTTTTTCTCCACCTATTCTACATAAACAACCTGAAGAAAATGTTTCTTGTCCTTTATGTTCTCCTCTAATTCATTCTCTTGTCTCCTTTTTTAAGTGATAATCCAAATGGAGTATGAGTATAGATCCACCATTCTATGACAAATTTCATTGCTTCAATTTTTTTTTTTAACTAGAGGGAAAATAATAGCACAGAACAAGTCATATAAAGGGTTAATCCAAAAATACAAATTCTCAATGTGTGTGTATGAAACATCGTGGATCCAGGTTGATTTAGTAGGTAGATGTATTAATTGAGTTAATTTTGTTCTCATGGAGGTCAATTCAAAAGGCAATTGGGTATTATATCTATGGTGAGTTATCACAAATGTTCACTTTATATATTCCTCCACATAGAAATATTCAAGAGTCCATACTTCAGAATGATGCATAATCTCCATGATAAAACAAAGCCATTCTATTCTAGACTAGTAGACAGACAGATAAAAGTCAAACCAAACAATATCTTAAAAATGATATTGTCAGAAGTAGGGATGTCTATACAGTCAATCAGTTTCTTATCCACACACCAGAATATTTAAAATAACAAGAAAATCAAACAGAAGTGAGCTATTTGGAGGGTACTTACCTCAGCAGGAACCTTCTTTAAACACAATGAAACAAATTCCTTCATGGGGCGAGAAAAATGCTCATCCAGCTGCACAACAAACACAAAGTATCTATCCTTTAGAACTATGGAGAATAATTTTCCATCTGGTAAATGACTCTCATTATTCAAGATCAATTGGCAAGAAAATTAGTAAGTATGACATCAAGGAATGATTGGCAAACCTGAGGCGGATTTTCTCGAGGTATTATAAAAAGCACTCTCATTGGATGGAGATCTGCAAGTGGAGGCTCCCCTTTTGCCATCTCAATTGCAGTTATTCCCAGAGACCAAATATCCGCCTGCATCATTGTTCATGGCCCAATAATATCAGAAGTGGGAGGAAGCACCAAATGGACAAAACATGGCAAAAAAGGAGAAACACAAATACTGACCACCTCACAACTGCCCAACAAAACCAAGCCAAACACAACCCCAAAACAAAAATACATATATCTTATATTTATATATCTTTTTTTATTAGAAAAAAGAGATTGTTAAAGAAAACATGAGAAGGATAAAGAATCCTCCCCTCAATTACAAAAAATCTGATCAAAATATGATTGAACTCCCCACAATTATATATATATAGACAAGCGTGCACACACACACACACAGAGGGAGAGAGAGAAAGCATCTGTATAGATACCTTTTCATTATATCCTTCTGAATTCTGAATTACCTCTGGAGCCATCCAGAATGGTGTTCCTACAAATGTCTGTCATTGTTAAACACATTAGTGTAAAAATATATATCATGAAATGAAGTAAGAGGCATTCCATCCATTCAACTTTTAGACATGTTCATTGGTTCCTAGCCACAAATGGCGATGCAACAGGAGTGATGTGAGTTGTTGGGGCTAATGGCATAAAGCTGCAGAATGGCATAGCCATAAGTGTCACAATATCCATCAGCAAAGAAACAAGAAAGTTGATTTGCCATCTAGTGGCAGCTGGGAAATTTTTCATTACAAAAATTTTACAACAGTATAAGCTTTGTGCTGATGAAAAATTAGAAATTAAAATGTCGTAATCTCAACTAATTAGAAAAGTGACATATTTCTTACAACTATAAATATATATGTATACTTCTAAATGCTATAATAATATATATATATATATATATATATATAATATATATATATATATCGTTTTTATAAAAAAATTATATACTTCTAGATATCATATTGATTTATGAGAACAAGATATAATCATAGAACCAATTGTTTATGGGATTGGTGGCTGCTAGGGTCCAAAGGGACAAGCAAATTTACATATACTGTTCAATGTAGAACCTGTTACAAGATACACAACAATCTGCAGAAGACTCTTACAGGAATGGGATATAATTATAGAACAAGAATAGGATATAATTTTGTAGGTAGAAGATGCAAGAAGGCTTGCAGAGCCGCTCTATTATGTATTTTCTGGACTATCTGGAAGGAAAGAAACTGAAGATGTTTTGGAAGTGAGGAGATGTCAGATCAAAGATCATAAGTGATTTCTTAAACAGTCTGTCTCTGTGGGTTAAGGTGTATATAAGTGCAGGCACTACGCTTTTGGTTGATTTTATAGATTGGTTGGCTTTTTGTTGATGGAAGGAGTATTTTTTTGTTTTCCCTCTTTTTTGTTTTGCTTTTTGGTGCTCATTGTATACGTCTTGTGTATTCTTGTGCATTAATTGCACTCTTTAATACATTCTCTTATTTATAAAAAATAAAATTATAGAACAAATCTTTCAAGGGATGATGGTTGTGCCAATGTATATATATAAAGAGAGAGAGAGAGACCAAGTGAAGGAACTCGACACAAGTAAACAAACAGGTTTATCACTGGGTGAGCTTAAGCTATATTGTAACCAAATAAAGCAAAGAAAGGCAGAAAGCATAGTCAATAAACCATCTCCACATATTTGATAAAAAATTAACCCTTAGAAATTGGAAAAAATAGTACCTTCCTCCTTGAGATTGTCCTTGTTAATTGTGCAGAAACGCCAAAATCTGCAACCTGTTACAAGGTCAGAAACATAAAATTCAGAAACCAGAAAGAAGAGCACGCATGCTCATCCATATTATGTATAGCATTCTTCCAATGAGTTAGATTTGGTGCAAAGGATTATTTGAGCATCAAGGATTACCTTAACATCGCCATTCTCAGTCAACAAAATGTTTGCCGCTGCAAATTTATAATATCAATGTTGTCATTCCACCAAAATAGTTTACAAGAAGAAAGAAAAGCTCTAATTAGAGAAATTATTAAAAACAGCAAATCAAAAGACACTATTTCAAGCAAAGATACTTGAGTTAACAAAGGGTCCATTTGATGACAATACCTTTGATATCTCTGTGAATTTTTCCTTCATTATGGAGATACTCAATTGCATGGAGTAGATCACGTAAAATGCAAGCTATAGACATTTCATCCAGTGGTTGACCAGATTGGATCTGCAAAATAAAATTTTCTATTAAGGCAAATGATTTACCTGGGATTGTGCCAAAAAAGTGTAAATGTCATCACAACATGTTTTTTCAACAGAAACAAAGATTTCATTGCATCATGAATTAAAAAAGTGTGGGAAGGATGAGTCATCCTTCAAAGCAGAATGAAAAAGGGAGAAAAGAGTCCCCAAAAACAGCCAAACAAGAGACCAAAATTTCTAAACTAGCAGTCCTATCCCAGCCAAAGAATCCGCCAACTGGTTGGCCAAACATGGAAACCCCACAAAGGAAATCCCCAGCATTGAAGAAAAATATGAAATCCTATGCAACAAGAAGTCCAACTTTCCAGGACCTCTCTTCCTCTGACAAATGCAAGCAATAATTATTGCTGAATCACCCTTCACACTGATATGCTGAAACCCAAAGTGTAAGCCTAAGTCAAACCTGCCAAGTTCCTACAAAGCTAGCACCAAGTAGGCATTGGGAAAACCTCTAACCACTCCACTCTTATGATCTCGAAATACTCCATCAATTCCTATCTGTCCAGGATTGCCCACAGAACATCTGACAAAGTTGAGATTCAAACAGCTCAAAGGAGGAGGTGGGAGAACCAGTTCAAAATGCACTAATGTGGCCTTCTCTCAGAACAAGCAGCTCTCTAATCCAGGATTATTGCATTTAAGCAGGAGCCTGAGAGTCCTGGAGCTACTAATACCCAGAGGGAAGAGAGAGAGTACACCACATTCTAAACTGTCTCCAACAAACTCCATCTATCCTTGAAGATCACAGCATCTCTCTCCAACCAAATCACCCACAGGAAAGCAAGCCTAGCCATGCAGTAAAGTGTTCTATGCCTCCCATTTTCTTCAAACCCACAAAAAGCAAAGCCATCATATCTGCTACCTCTCTAGGAGGCCCCCCCTGCCAAACCAGCAGCTCTGAAAAGTCTACCCCATAACGACTGGATAGCAAAGAAAAGAGGTGATCTACTGATTCACTACTATTCAAATACATCACTCACCACTCAGGTCTAAGGGCTTTATGAGGCCTTTGTTGTAAGAGATCATAAGTCTTTGACCCTTTTATTAGCCATAAGCCAAGCGAGGCTCTCATCTTAGATGAAGCGCTGAATTTCCATATGAATTAACTAGGAGAAAAGTGACTGGTTTCCCTAGATTTGGCCAAACCAAAAGGTAAGTATGGGCGGACAAACACCAATAGAGGTCAAGGACCAAAATTCTGATATCCAGAACAAAGGTGATGGATATATAGTTTTTTTTTTTTAAAAAAAATAACTGAGGAACCTTTTATGGTTGAGCCCTTAGGACTCTCTATGAGGACCTAAACCTCATGGTGTTGACTACCCTGCAACAACCTGCATCGGATACATTCAAGGTATCATCAGTGACAAGATTTGAACCCAGGAGCATGTGCCACTTACTGGACCACGCTTCCCAGTGTTCGCCTTAACCAACTAGACTACCATATGCCACTAAAGGTGATAGATATATAGATAACAGAGAATGCAACAACATCGAAAGACCTTCACCTTCTTGGTTGGTCAAATTTCATTGAAAATCAAGATTCCATCACATGGAAGGAGAAGAATGGTCTAAAACAATAGAGATGGCGGAATCCCTAGACCTGATAAGCGGATAGATGTTGGGAAATTGGAAGTGCAGGAGTTGATGTTTCCACGAAATATCTTCCTCAAACGACTATAATAACCTTATACCAAAGAGCATCACTTTCCATAGGAAAACTCCACAACCTCTTACCTAAGAGGGCTTTATCATTCAAGGAACTCCTACCAATACCTAGTCTCCTCCAACTTTTGGCCTGTAGACATTATTCCTGCCTATCAAACGATCTTTTCTCTCCTTCCTGATCACAACAACTGAAAACTCCACTGAATCCTCTTAATTCTAGAAACAATATTAATTGAAATCTTGAAGACTAAAAGGAAATAAGAAGGAAATGACCTAAACTTGATTGACCAAGAGTGCTTTTACCTGCAACAGACAGGTAGGCCTTCTTCTACCCATCTAATCTCTTAAAGATGCTTCCTAAGATTAGATCCCAAAACATAGGAGCTATTGAATTTCCACGAAATGAAGACTCAGATCAGAGAGAGTCCAATCAGTAATACTGCAACCTAAATCTATGGCTAATTTATTGAGACAATAGAGGTTGATATTAATTATAGATAAAGTGTTTTTACTTAAATTTACCTTAAGCCTGGGCACCTTGCAAAGGCTAATAGAATAAGTCTCCTAATATGAATATCCTCTTATCATATCTAGCAGCACCATCCATGAATTGTAGATGTCTCTCCCTTTCTTTTCATGGCAAAAAAGCAATATACCAAAGTACACAGGATGAATCCAACAGGCACCAAAAGGCAATGCCACAAAAAAGAGAACACAAAAAACAACTCTCTTAGCATGATCCCAACCAATCTATAGGCATTAAACCTTCTTTTATGTACAACCTAACCCATTTTATTTTATAGGTAAGAGCAATTGTATTAAAAGCGCCTCATGCATACACGATGTATACAAGGCCAAAAAAAAAAGTGATACACAAAAAACAACGCCCTCGCCTCACTTACAGCTTAACCAATCAATAAAGACAAATAAAGCCAACGTGCTAGACCCTAAATGCACTATGACCCACTCCAAAAACATGTACATAAAGGAGTGTAATATGGCATGGTCCACCAGCATCATTTCCAAAGACCCACCCCATAACCTTCCCTTAAGGCTCTTAGGAATCTCCAGCATGCTAAAGGGTTGTTACTAAGGAAAGAACATTTCAGCTTTTGATCAGACTGCTCCTCATTTTTTTACATCCATTGGAGATGTCACACTCTAACATGCCATCAACCCACTTGAAAATATTCAAGCAAGCCCCTATCCTACAACCTACATATCAAAAAGAAAGGGAGAAACTGGGTCAATCTCCTCACATAATTTCCTTTGAGGCCTTAATCCATCCTTTTGCACACCCATTGACTAACACAAAAAAGTTGCATTCCAAAATCCAAGATCTCTAACTAGAATGGAGACTACTTCTAAGTAAGATGA
This sequence comes from Vitis riparia, assembly GCF_004353265.1. Classification (NCBI taxonomy): domain Eukaryota; kingdom Viridiplantae; phylum Streptophyta; class Magnoliopsida; order Vitales; family Vitaceae; genus Vitis; species Vitis riparia. The sequence continues at coordinate 2,856,202 of NC_048449.1, forward strand.
AATTCATCTCAATATACATGATCATGGGCTTCATCGAAGTTACTTTTGAAACCATTCCTCCAAATCTGAAATTTTCAAACACCAAAATAGTTTTCTATTAATACTACATCCAATAGTTGTCGTTTCCAAAAAAGCTCCCTGCAAAGATGCAATCATTTCTTGTAACAAAGCCAAGAGACGCTTAGGGAGCACCTTAGCCATGATCTTGTACAGAATAGTGACCAAGCTAATAAGCCTAAAATAATCAACCCTATTGGCAGAAGCGTTGTTAGGAACCATTGCAATGAAGGTTGTGTTGATCCTTGTGTTAAGAACCCTGCTATTATGAAAAACAGAGAAAAGATCCAATAAATTCCTTTCATACTGAACTGACATCCCTGAAAGAAACCTAAGGAAAAACCATCTGGACCTAAAAACAGCCTCTTTTATTTCTTCTTTTATAAAAGGTTGCTCTAATCAGCTAGCCCTTTGCTTGAAAATAGGGAACCAATCTTAACCCCTCAATCCTCCACTGGCCCTTATGGCTTCAATAAAGTTTCCCAAAAGAAAAAACAAGAACAAAATAAAAACCAAGGGTCTCTGCTATATTTAGCCACTCTATTGAAGAATTTAGAGTGACAATCTCCTTCCTTCACCTATTTTATCCTAGATTTTTTTTCTCCAAGACACTTCTTCCTTCAGCAGAATTTTTCCTTGCTACAACTTCCTCTTGGCCCTAAGAGATTTCAGACAAACCTCCTGAACCTTCCAAAGTATCCACTTTCCAGTATCCCTAAGAATAGACTTTTTGTCCCTTTTGTGGCTGCAAAAGTGACTTTATTCCAAAGTTTTGCTTCTAGAAATTTTTGCACATGCCTAAGGCCTTGCCACCCATCAGCTTGATATACTCTCCACTACTCACAATCTGTATTTTTAAATCTGGGGTAAAGGAGCCACATATTCTCACACCAGAAGAGAATCAAACCACATAAAATAGGATTTGTGTCTACCTTGACTGGGTTAATGGGCAGAGACTGGTCAGGCAGAACTTCTTGGAGACAATGGGGAAAATGGTTTTCAATTTTTTATGAAATGAAAAAAATGGTGGCTGGGGAAAAAGGTCTACAAGACGACTAACCGTACCAATTCCATTTCTCCTTTATGTTCCTTCATTTTTCTATGCAATGCCAATGGAAAATTGCAAACTGAACAAGACAATTACAGAAAAATAGAAAGAGATCATAGGCTAAGCATTATATGCCACAGACAGTAATATCAAAACACAGACAACATTTAGCCCTCACACAGTTACAGAAAGGGAGTGCAAGAAATGTAATTGGAACATTATATCTGTTATAAGCCGCCGAAAACCATGAAAACATGCAAAATAATAAGAGAAATCGTGTCTGAATTCATAATAATAAAAGAAACATATGAAAAATGTAGGAAATGAAACAAGGAATGCAACAAAAGAAATTTTTAACGGAAAAGTCAGGACTGCAGTTTTAAGTCTCAAAACCAAGTCGTTCCGTTGCTTCTACAATTAGTTGGTATCATCTTGTTCACTAGCATCGTATTCTAGAACAAAATGCCTTTCTTGGTGAAATATCACCCCTTACTAATCATCCCCAACTCCCCATGTGAGCAAGAATTAATCATATCTAAATTCTGATATTTGAGCATTCTCTATCTTTATCAACCACTGCCTTTCTCCATTGATGCCCCCTTTCAAACTCATAATTTCACTAACAAATGAACCTTTTTTACTGTCTAATGCTTCCCACAGAAGTAAAGGCCACATTTCTCCACAATTTCTGGTTTCAGAGCGTTATTAACCTCATTCTTTATGAGGATTTTGCTTCTGCTTCCAGTCAATAGCCATTATGTTTTATTATTAATCCATGTGTAATAATCTTTCCTCCTGGACTCACAAGCCAAGACCACATCTGCTTGTTGGTGGGAAGGATTGGAGGAATACTTGGCCTATAAACTAATGAATTAGGTTTTTCAAAAAAAAGAAAAAAAAAACGCAAATATAAATTGGAAGACATGGATAAACCTTAAAAGAACACAGTTCCTAGATGGCAAACTGAAATCTTAAATTAGTTTTTGAGATTTGAAGCTTTTATACACCAGGACAAGTGCAAAAGAGCATTGATACTTGGTAACTAAGATCGTATTAAGTTATTCTGCAAATTTTTTTGTTTTACAAAATGGGAAAGAAGTTGTCTTCATTTTGTTTCTACATTTTAGGCAACGGAAATACGATTGGTGGTTATGCTCATCCACTATTGAAAAGGAAGAAAAAACTCAGACACTAAAAAAAAAAAAAAATCAAATTTAGACTTTTGGAAAATAGAGTTGTAAGAAATGATGATGGGAATAAGGTAGCAGTGCCACTAGTGGTGTAAGGGTGGTAGTGGAGGAGGTGCTAACGGCAGTTGAGGCGGTTGGCAGTGGTGGAGGTGGTGGTAGTCCTAGGCTCAGTGATGGCAGCGATGGAGCGTGACGGTGACAATGGCATCAGCAGAGTGCAGCAGTAGCGCTGCTGGAAACAGCAGTATGAGGAAATTTTCGGCAGATGCGATGAAGCAGCAGCAGTGACGGTGGTGGTGCTGAAAGTGGTAGCAGCAGCAGCAGTGTATTGGTGGAGGTGATGGCAGCAATGGCAAAGGCAGAGTGGTGTTGCTGCTGGCTGTGATGATGGTGCAGTAGTTGTAATGTCAAATATGGCATAAAGAATTATGAAACTTGGTTTTGGAACTGCTTTAAATAATGAAAACAAAAAGTCGTTCACTCAACATGTTTTTTGTTGGCTTATTTACCATTTCCATGTCCTCAAGAAACAGACAGGAGAAAGCAAACAAATGGGTTCTTAGTATCTGAATTTAAAAAGTGGCATAATTTTATTGATCCTAATTCTTTCTTTTTTGCTTCCTTTTTTTAATGGAAAAATTGCAGTAAAAATGAGTCAAAGCAAATATAAAAGGCACAAATAATGCAAACAAATAATAAACATATAAAAAAAACCAAAAAAAAAAAAAAAAAAACTCTAAATGGGGAAAAAATTTCGAAGAGATATTATGATATGCAAATAGCTTCGAGGAGTAGAGCCTTGGAGATAAGAGGCTTAATGACAAATACACCATTTAAAACTGGTATATCAGTGACACTGTCTATGAAGGATTTTCTTAAGCATATACTTCTGCCTCCCAGCTAACTGGATTCCTCCACAGAAATCTTAATCCATTTAGCAGGTAATAAGCATTTAAATGAACCAAATGATGATTCTTTTACCAAAGTAATAGAAATATTTTATCACATGAAGAAATCTGATAGAAGGCTTATATAACATTGTTAGCACAAGGGGAATAAATGAGAAATGATTTATTCCTCCTTAATACTGATCCATGAAATGAAATGGTTATGAGGTTCATGCATTTAATATGTAGAAGAAAGTCAAGAAAAGTAACCCACTAGGTCAGCAACAGAACCGCCAGCCATGTATTCCATTATTATCCATAGTTTGGTTTGGTGCAGATAAGAACCATAGTACTCGGTAATATATGGAGATCGACATTGTGATAAAACTGAGATTTCCTGGAAGAAAAAGAATTTAGATAAGCAACCTAATCATTTGTGTGGTAGATTCATTTACTGGTAATTGATCAAGACTCTGGAAAATACCTTCTGAATGTCCTCAATTTCATCTTCTCTGTTGAAGAAAAATTCCAAAGCCAGCTTTAGAAGTAAATCATAAAGCAAGGGTGAAGTAAACATTGAATACACACAAGCATGTCAAAAATTCCACTGAAGAGCTTATTTGCAGATAGAAATGTCCAGCAAAACAATCATTCAGGAACCAAGGCTTAGGCATATCTAAAAATCATAAATAGAATGCAGAAAAACATAATTTTTTAAATTCTGAAAATAATGAGAAACTTATTCAAGATAGGAGAAGAATTTGTTTCTTTCTGACTGATTTCAATTTCCAAAATCCCAGGAAGCACAAACTCTTCAGGAAATTTAAATACAAGAAGGAAGGATTAGTTTAAAACACCTTTGCACAATCTTAAAAGCTAACACAGTAAATTTGAGGCCTTTAACAATAATGGTAGGATGTCATTCGACTAATCATGCAGTTATATGTTTCTAAAATTGTACATTAACCATGAAGAAGATACAGCATCAAGAAAGTTGAAACAGAAGGAACTTATTCATGCAGAGCTGCTCAGTGTAGTTTGGGTGATTTCTTCTTCAGTGAAAGATACTCTGTTAAGTTGGCATGGTTCCTTTGTAGGGGAAAAAAGGGAAAAAAGTAGGTAGAGCCACTCCGCTTTGCATTTTTTGGACAAACAAGAAACAGGCTAATCTAAAAATTAAAACATTTGTTCCTTTGTAATCTTTCAACATGGGTTAGCATGTACATAAGAGAAGGCTCAATGCCTTTGATTGATTTTGTAAATTGGGTGGGGTCTTGTTCAGAGTAAGGGTGGTATTTTGTGACTTCTCTTTCAAGGCCTTCCTTTAGGTGTCCATTTTATATCTCCTGTGTACTTTTTTTTTGATAGATAAACAGAAAAATTTTCATTAAAAGAGGGTAGCAAGAAGGCAACCCGAAGCATACAGGGAGTATACACGAGAAGCCCCAAAAACAAAAAGCACAAAGAAGCTTACACTCACCAACCCTCAATTAGAGCCCAACCAATCTACAAAGCTAAATAAGGAACGGGGCTCTCCATCTAACCAAGACTTCGTCCAAGAGAAAAGATTACAAACGAAAGAGACTTTCAATCTTTGGACCGACAAAGCCTCATTATCAAACACTATCCTATTTCTTACTTTCCACATCGTCCAAAATAAACAAAGAGGGGCTGCCCGCCAGATTTTCCCACGCTTCTTGTCTACAAAGGAAGCGGACCAGCCAAGGAGAGTGTCTTTAACCGTGAGCTGAAGGACCCAATTAACTCTAAACAACGTAAACACAAGATTCCACAGCACCCTCACCTTGGGGCAATGGATAAGGATGTGGTTAATTGTCTCCTCATCATCACAACATAAGAAGCATCTGTTTGCTAGAGACCAGCCCCGCCTTTTGAGATGATCTTGGGTTAGAACCTTCCCCCAAGAAGCTTCCCAAGCAAAAAAACCCACCTTAGTAGGCACGCAAGGACTCCAAATGATTCGCCACGGAAACAGGACTGCACCACCAGAATCAAGAGTATTGTACAGAGATTTTACAGAGAATATCCCATTCTTAGAAGCATTCCACACCACACTATCCTCCATCCCAACGTTGAGTCTCTTACCTTGAAGGACCGAAAGGAGGCTCGCCACCGCCTCCAGCTCCCAATCATTAAATGATCTAGTAAAACGAGGATACCATCCCCCCACATCCCCTATGGAATCCCAACAATCCTCTACCCACGCATCTTGGGAACCCGCAAATGCAAACAGAGAAGGAAATGCCTCACCAAGGGGAATGTTACCACACCAAATGTCCTTCCAAAATTTCACCCTTCTACCATCCCCTACGGTGAAGGAAACGTTTTTAAACAACAGCCCGCCTTCCTTTCTGATTTCCTTCCACAACCCCACCCCATAGCCTTCCCTAACCTCACAAGAGATCCACCCTCCTTCTTCTTCCCCATACTTTGTGCTGATAATAAGTTTCCAAAAAGACTCCCTTTCAGCCGCAAAGCGCCAGCTCCATTTACACAACAAGGCCCTATTGAGGGTAGAAAAATTTCTGATCCCCAAGCCACCCTTCATTTTATGAGAGCGAACCACATCCCATTTTACAAGGTGAGGCCTCTTTTCCAACGCACCCCCACCCCAAAGGAAGTCCCTTTGGATTTTCTCAAGCCTCAATCTTACAACCCTTGGGATACGCATCAAGGACATAAGATAAATCGGCATGCTAGCCAAAGTGCTCCGGATGAGCGTGATTCTCCCCCCCTTAGAAATGAACTGCCTCTTCCACAAAGCAAGTCTCTTCCTCATCCTTTCTTCCACACCATCCCACACAACCACCGATTTGTGAGGAGCACCAAGAGGCAGCCCCAAGTAGGTGGAAGGAAGAGAACCCACTTTGCAGCCCAATTCAGAAGCCAAGGCCTCAGCATTCTCAACTCTTCCCACCGGCAGAATTTCGCTCTTCTCCAAGTTGATGTTCAGACCAGAAATGGCTTCAAACCACATTAAAAGCCAACTTAAGACAGCCATTTGGTCTTGGGAATCCTTGCAAAAGACCAGCGTATCATCCGCGAATAACAGATGAGATACTTGAATCCCATTTCCACCCCTACCCCTTAATCTGCATCCGGAAAGAAAGCCCCCCCTAACCGCTTTGTTAATGAGGCAGCTTAAGGCCTCCATTCCTAAGACAAATAAATAGGGGGAAATAGGGTCCCCTTGCCTTAACCCTCGGGTGCTCTGGAAGAATCCCGCTGGCGAGCCATTGATCAGAACCGAGAAGGATGCAGTAGAGATGCACCACCTGATCCAGCCAGCCCACTTCTCCCCAAAACCCATCTTTTGCATCACTGACATCAGAAAGTCCCAATTAATATGGTCGTAAGCTTTCTCCAGGTCCAGTTTGCATAACACACCAGCTTCATCCCCTTTCAGCAGCGAGTCTATGGCCTCGTTTGCAATTAACGCTGCGTCAAGGATTTGCCTTCCTTCAACAAAGGCATTTTGGGACGGAGACACCACCTTACTCACTACTTTCTTTAGCCTATTGGCTAGAACCTTGGCGAGAATCTTGTACAGCCCACCCACTAGGCTAATGGGTCTGTAGTCACGTAAATCCTCAGCCCCACCTTTCTTGGGAACTAAGACCAGAAACGTGGAATTAAGATTTTTAACGAATTTCCCCCTCTCAAAAAAATCCTTAAATAATCCCATTATTTCGTCTTTGACAAAATCCCAACAAAACTGCCAAAAGGCAATGGGAAATCCATCCGGACCAGGAGCCTTGTCCCCGTTCAGCTCCGAAAGGGCCAGGTACACTTCTTCCAAGGAGAACATCTCCTCCAGCCTGGCAGCCTCCTCTCTACCAATTCTATCAAACTCCAAGCTGCTCATACTTGGGTGCCAGCCACCAGGGTCCGATAACAGGTCCTGATAGGCCCTCACCACTCCCCTTTGAATATCTTGATCGTCTAAAAGCCAGATACCTCCGACTTTAATCTTTTTCAAACAATTCCTTCTACTGTTAGAGTTCGCCATCTTATGAAAGAATCCCGTGTTCTTATCTCCCTCCTTCAACCAAATTTGTCTTGATTTCTGCCTCCACGAGATTTCTTCCATAATCGCCCATTTTTTAAATTCCTCCTTGGCCTCCTTTCTAGCCTCTAACTCCTGCTCGTTTAAAGTTCTCTGCCTCTCCTGCTCATCCCAGAAAGAAACTTTGCCCAAAGCCATCCTCAAATTCACCCCCACTTTACCAAAGACTTCCTTATTCCAATTCTTCAGCTTAACTTTTAAAGCCTTAAGTTTTTCTGAGAGGACAAAGCTATAAGAGCCACTGTAATTAAAACCTTGCCACCAGCCCTTCAGAAGCTCCTTAAAACCTTCCTCCTTCAGCCACATATTCTCAAAACGGAAAGGAATAGGACCTCTCCTAACTCCACCCCCATCTAACAGGATTGGGGAGTGGTCAGACACAGGCCTAGGGAGAGTGCACTGAGAAACTCCACCAAAATGATTTTCCCACTCCTCCGAAATCAGGAAACGATCCAGTCTTGACCTGGACTGGCCATTTAACCCCCCACACCACGTAAAAGGACCCCCCTGAAGAGGCAAATCTCTTAAAGCCAACTCATCTAGCACCTCCGAAAACCTTCTCATAGAGCCAGACAGTCTTCCTGCTCTACTCCGCTCACTGGGAAATCTAATAACATTGAAGTCCCCACCGATACACCAGGGATCAGGCCACAAACCTCGAATAGCACCTAACTCTTCCCAAAAAGGTTCTCTATACCTTTTCGAAGTAGGACCATAAACCCCTGTGAAAAACCACATAAACCCATCCTCGCAGTTCTTGAACCGACACGAGATTGAGAAAATTCCCGCTTCCAGGCCTACTAATTCCAACACTCTCTTATCCCAGAACACCACCACCCCTCCAGCTGCCCCTCTTGCATTTACAGCTCCCCAACCTAAGAATCTTCCCACGCCAAGACTGTGAATGACCCCTTTGGACATTTGTTGGATTTTGGTCTCCTGCAAGCACACCAAATCCACCTTTTGCGATCTGATTAGGGCCTTGATAACCTTCCTTTTATTCTTGTCATTAGCCCCTCTGACATTCCAGGATAGAATCTTTAGCCTCATCTAACTGTCAAGATTCTATCCCCACCAACTCTGGCCACCGAATTCTCCTTTCTAGCCCCAGAGTAATTGATAGACCACTCAAGTTTTTTCAATTCCCTGTCAAACTTAGTGGTTCCTGCCGAGCCCTTCTTCAAATTTTGCTCTCTTCTTCTCTTAGTCCTTAGGAGCAGATTTAGAATTTCGCCTTCAAAACCGTCTGTGGAGAAGCCCAAGAATTTACTAAACCTCGCCAGGTAACTGTCGTCCCACCGGCCCCCATCCAGATCCTGAAGCATCCCCTCAAACTCCTCCCCCCGACCTTCTCCAGCCACTGGCTTCTCTCCCCTAGGGGCTAGCACCCCATTGCTACCGTCAGCCAGGATGATACTCAGCGGAGACTGCTCCTCTTCGTTGACCTCAGAAACCGAAACCCCGATGGACCCCTCAACCAACGGCATCCGACCGAAAGGAGAAGGAGAAGGAGAAGAGAAATCCCGACCCCCCATAGGAATATGACAGAGAACAGCGTACCTGGAAGCCTCTTCGCAAAGAGCTTCGTCAGTCACGAGCCCCCGATCCATCAACAGAGAGGAAACTCGCGTCATCGAGTCTCGCGGTAGCCCGACGAGGGGATCGTCATATCCTTTTGCAACACATGCGCCTTTGGATGTGGGATGCGGCGGCGATCCAACGAGAGGATCGTCATCTCCTCTTGCAACTTGACTTGCGTCTTTGGAATTGGGAGGCGGCTGCAGATCCCGAGCCCTAGGAGGCGAGACTGGGGGCTTGATTCCATAAAAGGCCCCCTCATCAGCCTGACCTGGCCCACAGGCCTCACCCGAAACACCATCACTTAAGGAAAGGGAGATGGGCCTTGGAACCCGGCCCAAGCCCACCCGGCTAACAAGACAATAGTCTTGGGCCTCCCCACAGAGCAAAGCTGACGGGCCGCAGCTCCTGCAAGGGCCAGCCAGCCCACTTCCACTGATGTCCATACCGATAGGAGGGGACTCCCTACCCCCTCCCACTAGGACGGCTGAGCCATCAACCCATCCCTTCTCAACAGTCCCTTCTGCAGGGGCCTCATCAGAGTGAAAAAGTGGATTTCCTCCATTACGCGCCACGTCTTGTACCTCCACCTGCACCCCCAACTGCTCCACCCCCTTCCTTTGACTCCCACAGCAATCCACCCGATGAGACTCAGCGTCTTCTTCCCCTGACCTTAACCCGCCCTTCCCGGAGCCGCTTCCCGCCGGAACCACCTGCGAGAACCAAGGTACAGATTCCCACCATAGATGAAGAGAAAAGCACCCCGTCCCCAGAACAATATGAACAGAGCTAAGGACCTCCCAATCCACACGCTTTACCAAAATCCTCGCCCATTGCAACTCAGACATAGACCTGGTACCTTCATCCACTGCTAAAAATCCTCCGCACCCATCACCAATATTTTTAAACACCTCAAAGCTCCAGAGATGGAGTGGGAGCCCGACCACCCTAACCCAAGACTCTGCGGCAAAAGAGTCCTTAAGGGAACACCCCACCTCAGGATTCCATCTGTCCAAGAAAAGCCAATTTTCCTTAATGTTCCTTATGCCTCTAGCCAGAACTCTCTCAGCCTCTTGAGCCTGCTCGAAATCAAACAACATAATACCCCTACCCAACCCGACAATAGACAACTTCCCCTTAACCTCCCAGTTATGGCGGGTCCAAAATCTAATGTAATCCAACTCAGGAAAAGGAGCTGAGATAGAACCCCACCTTCCTATTAGACAATGTTTCAGATGCTCAAGTCTACCACGCACCCCTTTATCCCTACCTCTAACCACACTGACTCACCCACCCTTCTCGGAGTCGATTTAACAGCATCTGCATAAGATTTCGTTTCCACCCTCTTTTCCTTCCACTGAACCTTCAGGACTCCCTTCGGCTTCAACGGAGCCTCTGGCATATTGGTGGGCTTTAATCCTTCTGTCGGAATCACTCCCAGCCCTCTCAACCTTTCAGCCAACAAATTCCATCCACTGGCCTGACCCTTCCCTTCAGGGAAGATGATGCTGTATCTTTTTGCTTCCATATCTCGGACCGAGCATAGGATGAACCTCCCTGCTTTGTTCATCCGTCGCTCCATTCTGAATTTTCTGTTTCCCTCCAACCATTCAATAGCCCATCTTTGATCATCCGCCTCTCTACAACATGTTTCAATGCCTTCCAACAGACAACGAAGGCTAGCCTCCCCAAATCTAATCCAAGAATCAAAGCCCCTGCATCTCTCCCATATGCATCCTTTCAACTTTCCACCCGACTCCTCAACCTCAATCTCAAACGACTTGGACTCCACCACAAAACGACTCCTCCCCATACCATTCACAAGCCGTCACATCCTGTGTACTTTGGGGGTAACTTATTTAGCCATCAAAAAAATAATAATAATAAGGAACTTATTCATGCATTTAAATGTTGATTTATGTAAATATTTGGTTACAAGGCACTTAATTTATGTAGTGTTAGCCCAGTACACATTGTGGGCCAATTTCCTAACAATTTAAGCTTTTAGGTTAATTGATAACTTAAAAGGGTATCAAAGCTATGATTAACTAGAAGCCTCAAGTTAAAGTCTCTCCAACAGTTTATTCTCCTATCTATTTAGCTTTAAATCCATAACTGCCGATTTGTCTCTCCACATGAGAGAAGGTATACATTATGGGCTCATTTCTTAACAGGTCAATTGGTAGCTTACTCTATCTGTTCAATCTTAAAATCTCTTCCATGATTGGAGATGGAAACTCCAAAGATCCATTTCATGATAAGGGCATGAGGGTTATCACCCTCTGATTGAACAGTGTATTCATTTTTGCAAGATATGTCCTTACATGTCATTTGGGTGATTCCCTAATTACTTGTCTCCTTTTCATAGAGCATGCAGCTGATATGAGCTTCTAATGATTAACCAAACGTCTACCTCTATGTTGGACCAACCTACATCACTGACCGTCAATTCTTTATCATAAGCACATCGAAGAGAAAAAGCAAAAGAACAGACCCTACCTTCTACCTAAATCATGAATGAGATCTAGAAAGGAACCAACATTACAATCTGGGGAAACTGCAGGCTAAGAAAACAAAGAATTTAAGGTGGATTTTTTCACCAACATTTCCAAATTTTTCTTGCCCTTGAAGCTTCTTCTATTTCACTCTTTCCAAATGGACCAGACTACACACAAAGGAGCAAGCCACTAGAAATGCCCTTCACCTTCCAATAGAACTCCTATTCCTCCCCAGCAACAACTCATTCAAAGACCTGGAAATTGGAAGCACCCAGGAATTCCCAAACAGAGAAAATTACAAAAGTCACAAACTTCCAGCTAAGCTAATCTACAGAGCATGAGGATATGGTTAGCCAATTCCTCATCCTGTTTATAAAGACAACACCAGTTAACAAAAGACCATCCATTTTCATCAGTTCGTATGTTGCAAGGGTTTTCACCCATATAGCTTCCTTGGGGACAAAAAGTGATTTTGGAATGGCACCAAAGGAGACCAAATGTCCCTTTTCGGAAAAGGCCCCAACCACCTCAGACCCAAAAAGCCATAGAAAGATTAGCAAGACAAAGTACCATTCCTCATCATTGTACAAAAAAACTTATCACTACATCTACTTGCACAGAGCCGACTGAAGACACAGAAGAAAAGCACACACCACCTCCAACCCTCTATCATGGAAGCTTCTTGGAAAGTGAGGCGACCAGTGATGACCAGTCACCAAGAACACCCTCTCCTTCCTAGAGGTCTGCCATCCAAGCCTTATTAACTAAATTTCCTATATGTAAAGCAGTAAAGGTTATCATCACAACAAAAACACTTTGAGATAAGTATTTCACTCCCGAAATATCTGTGAAACCAGGGAACATGTTAAGAAGTATCATAGAGAGTTTCTAATGAATAAGGGTGTCCTACTGTTGGGCATGTGCCAATAATGGTAGCATTCCTCTATTGCACCTTTTCAAATTCATTTTTTTTTTACAAGTAAAAGGGTAATGTATTAAAATAAAGATATACACGATATGTACATATACAAAAACCAATACGGGCAGGAACACATACAAACAACCGCACCCTACGGGGAGCCTAACCAATCCACAAAATCTATCAAAATTGTAACTTTTCAAATTCATGAAATCAAACAGGAACAAAAACATTGCACATTTTGTGCCATGGGTGGTGATGCCTTCACAAAAGGGTTTCCTCAATTCCCCTAATGTAGAGTGATTATCATCATCAAATAAAGAACTTCTAATATACATAACACAGTTTCTATCTCAATAAAGTACAAACAAAAACCCTGAATAAACAAGAAGTTCATAGAAGAGCAAGCATCTAAATCAATGAACAGAGAACAAAATACTAAAAACAGAAGTATCAAACTAGATACTCACGCTTCTTCCAAATCAATTACTTTAATAGCAACATCTTTGTTAAGCTCTTTATCAAACCTGCAAACAAGAAGAGGTATTAGGGGCCACTGGCCTCATGTGCAAGCAGACTTCCCAAAACAGATTCAATAATAAACAACTTAACCAGCTTGATATATTTATTGACTCATTATTTAACAGCCTAAACTTAAACTCAATTGCTAGTTTAATATGGTATCAAAGCTTTGACTCTTGAAGGTTGGGGTTTAACTTCCCCATCTGTTTATTCTTTCCTCCATTTATTAATCCAAATGTGAGAGGAAGTTGCATGTTAAGCAGGGTGTTAACTGTTAACTAATTGAACATACATGAACGGTATTCAATAGACAAGATTTTGGTTGTTTATTTAACCAGCCTGTATTCCTACAGTTGACTGAATTGTCATCGAAGGCAGGAGTTCTAACTCCCACTTCAATTGGTAGGAATTACCAACTACTGCAGCCTACAACTTTTTTTTTCTTTTTTTCTTTTTTATAGGTAAACATTTTTTTCTTTTCCTTTTGTTTTGTTTTCTTCCTTTTTTTTCTTTTTCTTTTTTTCTTTTTTGTTATGCCTGTTGAAACCTGAACCTGGAATCTGCCACAACCCCACCCTAACTCTTTACCACTTAAGCTTGGCCTTGTGGGCTGCCACGCCTGCAACTTCAAGGGAGCTGCTAGTCTTATATTAAATTGTTTGAAAAGGATGCATAGCCTTAACCAAAAGAATATTGGTTAAAGACTCAAGCATCTTTTTCATCTTGGAAAAATCATATATTGGATCCAGATAAGAGCTTTTTGGCTTAAAAGTTGCAAAAAGGTAATTTTGCCCCAAAGTACACGTAAAGAGAGGAATTGTTTTTGTTCCTTTTTTTATGAGAATTGTTTTTGTTCCTTTTTGCTGATGCCTTTTGAAAAAAAGTGATTGTTAAAAAATTATGATACACAATATGATATGTTTTTATGAAAAGGATAGTTATCACCAATATGTATCTTATCTTAACAGTATCCTATATTATAAATATAATACATCATACAACAACGCAAGTATCTATGACTAATTTAGCAGTTTCTAAGAAAAAACAAATTTGACAATTTTTTCTTAAAAACTATAATTAAAATGTACTTTAATCTAAACAATTGAAGATAAAATTGGAAAGGGAGAGGTAAAGGTCATTGGAATGGACAAGAAAAATGACGGAGAACTTAAATCAGGGGCTACTTGTAAGTTGCTTCTCTTTAAGGAATAAAATGGATTCACCAAAGGGGAAGAGCTTTTCTCATTGAGGATGAATTCACTAAAGAGAGTCTTTATTGCTGAAGAATGATTGCACAGAGATAAAGAGAAAGAGGGTTCAAAAGAGAGAGGAAACCTAAGAGAGAGGCTTGGGAGAGAACAGATGGAATTTGAGAGGTTGTGAGAAAGAGTGGGTTTTAGGAGAGATATGAAATTTGAAGGAGATTTCAAGAGAAAAAAGGTGGTACAGGGCATTGGGATGTTCATGTGGTGTTGTTTCTCCCTCAAATCATTGGCAAGCCAGTTTGACTCAAGGCTCAACTAACTGTCCACGGACCTTGAAGTGCGTGCTTACTAATGAAGACAAAAGAAGGGGAAAAAACGGTTTCACTTAGGATTCAGTTATTATAGACTCCCGTGTTAGGCAGTTTTTATTTAACCTAATACTAAGTTTAAGTTTGGATCTTTGAAATACTGATCTGTCCAGTATTTTAAGTTCTATGTCATGACAACCACTTTAAGCTTTTTATACAGTGTGCAACACAAACAAATGCAACTCTTGGATCATCTTTAGGTTTTTTTTTTTCTTTGGATAGGCACTTTTGGATCATCTTTAGTCAAGTCCCATACCCTAAGATTTAATTGAACATCTAGATACAAACCGATGCTTGATACCCATACCTATACCCACGAAACAGAATGTTTTCTATGTTGTGTGTACAATCATTTCCACTTCAAGAAAAGGGGGGATGGTGCTCTAAAAGAGTGAGGGAAGGGTATGAGATGGGCATGTGGAAGGCTATCAGAAGTAGACAAGAGGACTTTAAGAGCAGAATGATTTTCAGAGTGGGAAATGAGAAGAAGGTGAAGTTTTGGATGGACAAATAGTATGGTAACAAACCCTTAAGAGAGGCTTTCCTTGTGTTATTCTCAATAGCCATCGTCAAGCATGGGTAGCCGAGGCATGGAAGCAAGAAGGGGATGATGGTTGTTGGAACCCAAGGTTCACAAGACAGATCCATGATGGGGAGCTAGATGGGGTGGAGGCCTTTTGTAGGAGATTGCATGGGCAAACAATTTGTAAAGATATAGAGGATAAGATGGTTTGATTGAACTCAAAATGTGGAAATTTATCAATTAAATCCCCTTATTCATCCTTATCTAATGAAAGATTTGAGGTGTTCCCCACAAGCATAATTTGGAATCCTTAAGCCCCGATGAGGCTGCATTTTTTCGCTTAGGCTTCCAAAATGGGGAAGGATATTGACATTGGACAGGCTTAAAAGGGAAGGGGGGGGATGGAATATTTCAAATAGATGTTATATGTGCAAAGGAGAAGAAGAAACAGTTGATCACATCCTCCTTTATCATTCGAAAGTAGTCATGCTATGAACTAATTTATGTTTTTTTGGGATAGAATGGGTAATGCGCTCCTCAATAAGAGATGTCTTTTTAAGCTAGTAAAAATCTTTTGTCAAGAAGAAAAAGAAGAAAGCTTGGAAAGCGACTCCTTTGTGCTTATTTGGGTCCATTTGGAAATATTAAAGAGTATGATATACATTGTGGAAGTTTTTAAGAAAACTAGTTTTCCAACATGGCATCAAAGTCTCATTGGACGAGTGGTCATGTGTTTAACCTCACTAGATAATATTTATTTCCCCGATATATTAAACCTACATGTATGCCTAAAAAAAGCTGATTGCGGTTACCCGTCAGGGTAGTCCAGTTGGTAAAGGCAAACACTAGGAAATACGGTCCTAGTAAGTGGCACATGGTCCTGAGTTCGACTCCTGCCACTGATAATACCATGAATTTACCAGATGTTGGTTGTTCCGAAGCGGTCAACACTCCGAGATTTGGGTCCCCATGAAGAGTCCTAAGAGCTTTGCCATGGAAGGTTCCTCGGTTATCAAAAAAAAAAAACTGATTGTGGTTGTTTGCTTATGGACTGGTGTGTTTCTCCACGTGTAGATATGGGGCCACACATAACAAAGGGTGTTAAAGAGCACTAATGAAAAAAAAATGTTAAAGAGCATAATACACATTACAGACCCAAATCCTATAAGCTTAAACTTTTAGGAAAATTGGTTGTCTAACAAAAAGAAAGAAAGAAATAGGAGAACTTTTGATAATTCTGAAAAAGCGGATCAAGCAATCAAACAATCCTTTTTGGTACAACTTTTTGAAGTGGATTAGAGCGTACATGGGGGATAGCTCCTTGTCCATGTTGGACTTTATTAATTGGTTGAGTTCTAAGTAAGGAGGGAGAATTGTTATTTGTTTATCTCTTAGCCTTGGTCAACCTTTTGGCACCTTTTTGTACACACCATATATACCTCTGCACACCCTATTGTTTGGTGCTTTTAATATGTTTCATCTTTGCCTATAAAAAAAAAATAAAAAGAACACTGTAAATAGTCTTAATCCTACACATAAAATGTGTATCAAACATGCATTCTTTTGATCATTTTCACTACAAATGATGTGCTAGTGTTCGTATTAACAATCTCAAAAGTTTTATGTAGATTTTCTCATGTTTTGTAGTCTTTCTCTCGTTGCTTTATAGAATATTCCACAAATCGATTTTTGTTGATATTGCCATATATTTGTCTGGTCAATGTGTTTGAATGTATTGACATTCTCATTCTTCCTCAGAATTATGATTTGGTCTTCTTTTACTATTCTAATGAAACTTGGAATAATCTTGACTATTAAATAGATTGCAATTCAGATTGTGTGTTAGCAGCGAGTAATGCAAACCCTAAATACTTTAAAACTCGCCTTAAAGTGAGATGCAATTCAGAGCAAAGAAAAATAAATATTGCACCAATAAAAACCAATACTGACCCTTTATAGACGTCACCAAATGAACCTCTTCCGATCAACTCCAATGAACTAAACCTAGACCCAGTCGCATCCATTATTGCCGCAGCTTCAGCCATGTTTGCACACAAATCCTTGCTCTCCACAGCCACTCAGTCCGAATGCCAAAGAAACCACATTCCTCAAAACCAAAACCCAATTCCAATTTGAAATGGAAATCAAGTGCTCATGAAATGGGGCTAAGAATTCCCAGATTGGCTTCAAATCCCATATCTGAAACACCATTTCCAACACTTCAGCCATTCAATAGAGGAATGTTTCCACATAATTAGACACAAAAAACACACAACAAAACCAAACCAACCACACTATGGGATCTAAAAATCGAAAAAAAAAATCAAAATAAAAGGCAAAAATTCACATCCCAATGCAAGCAGCTCCTGAATCAGACAAACCCATACTGAGGCCTAATATAGTTCCAAGATTTGTTAGGTGGAAGTAGGATTCGCCAAAATGACAGCCCAACCAAATGGGGTTCTGGAACGCCAAGGATTCCATTGGATGACAACCAAATGAAAGCGAAATCACAACGCAATAGGTGGCTTCAAAAATGAGGTTTGTGAACACAATTTTTCTAGGGTTTTTAATGGTTTAGTGATGCTCTTCTGATGGAGAGATTGAGATTTGGGACTCACCTGTTAATAGGTTTGTAGTCGTTGATGAGAAGAAGCCATGGATCCTTCTCTCTGGATTTTCTCTCTCTAGATTTCTCGGAGGCTTCAAGACAGAGATTGAAGTTTCCTCATTTTTTTTAGTTTTTTTTCTCTCTGTAATAATTATTGGCTCCGCCTGTGGAATATTGGACCGGTCCAGCCGGTTTTGGACCGGATAGTCTGGTTTTCTTTTCCTTTTTTTCAAATTTTAAAATTAAAAACAAAAAACCATTTTTTAAAATTTATAACAATTTAGGCAAAAAAATTTCTCCAAATAATTTTTAAAAATAATGTGAAATAAATAATGGTTTTCTGAATAATTAGATGTTGGTTTTATATATTAAAAAAATATGGATAAATAAAATAATAATTTTAAAAAATCTTTAAAAAATACATAATAAATTATAAATTAAATGATATTTAATATATTGAATTTATTAATTTTTAAATATTATTGAAAACACATAAATGGGTCCAATTAATACT
The DNA here is from genome assembly GCF_004353265.1 of Vitis riparia. Lineage (NCBI taxonomy): Eukaryota > Viridiplantae > Streptophyta > Magnoliopsida > Vitales > Vitaceae > Vitis > Vitis riparia. Next base: position 2,874,209 of record NC_048449.1, read on the forward strand.
AGAAAAATAGGGAACTAAAAAAAAGTGATTGAATTCATAATAAAAAAAATTATTGACTAAAACTCGACTTTAATGACTTCATTAGTTTTTTTTTACACGTAATTATATTTATAAAATAATATTAAACAAATAAACTTCAAATTAAACAACATTTAATTCATTAAAAAGTTTAATGAATTTTAAAATTAATTTAAAACTCAAATGCTAATCCAAATAATATTTTAAAAAATTATAAACAAAAATTGATTAAAAATGACGCTATTTTTTTCTCTTTTTCCATCATAATTTTTAAACTTTTTTCATCTTTGTGTCTTTTTGGTTGAGCCAATAATCATTAATAAAAAGTAAGTAATTGTTTAAAAATTTTCCTGAGTCATAAAATATTGAAGCAATTTAAGTCCATATTTTATAATATATATTAAAACAATATTAAAATTTTAATTAAAAATATTAATTTAGGATTTTTTTAACAATATTAATATTCATGTTTTATTAACAATTATTTTTTATTTGTAAGAAGTTGTTAATTCAATTCCATCTACATCTAACATCAGTGGTGAAGTCGTAGGATTGTTTTAAGATTTAAATTAGATTTTGATAATATTATGTAAAGTGAATTTATTAGACTCGAATTAAGTTTGATTAATATTATATAAATTGAATTTAAAATTTTGTAATAAAATCAAAATAGAAAAATTATTTTAAAAATGTAAAAAGACCCAAAATTCTAATGGGAATTTAAACACACTCACTAGTATTTGGATTGCTCTCAACTTCATTTTCGTCCATATTGCCGGGTGCCAAACGCAACTTAATAACGATGTTGAGGGTGTGACCAAAATTCTTGAAATCTCACACATGTTTGAAAATTTTTGTGCAAAAATCTTGATGTTGATTGAAGATGGATTGAAAAAATATGTCAAAATAGTGGTAGAATCATAGAGAATTTGCAAAGAAAGAGAAAAAATATGGCAACCAAAATGAAATTGAAAATGTGACCTTTGAAAATGACAATTAAGGACATCATAAAAGATGGAATTCTAATCACGAGAACACATTTACTTCTTTAGGGAAGTCTTTTTATTTTATTTATTTTTTAAATTATTTTTTTAGAAATTTTATTATTGTGATGTTTGGTTGTCTGAAAATTTGAGGGAAAATGTAAGGGAAAGAAAAGTAGAAAGAGAAAAAAAGTAAAGAAAAATAAAAAGTAAATTTAAACCCAATAAATTATTTTTATATGTTACTTTAAACTCAATTCTGTTATTTTAATTATTTTATATATGAATTAAATAATTTAAAATTTAATAAGTTTTTAATTATATTTTATTTTATTTGATATTTTTTACGATAAAAGATCTTTGAAAACTTCATTTTTTTCGATTTCAATAAGACAATTAGATCATAGGTAGTTGAAAAGTCGAAAGTGATCAATACAATGTTAGTTATAATAGACCATTGATGTGATATTAGTTATGATAAAAAGTCAAAAATTACTAAGAAAAATATATTAAATGCAACAATTTTTGTTTACTAAAAGAAAATCAAATTTAATTAAAAAGTTATATATTTTTAAATAATTTGTTTTTATATATAAAAAAGTAAAAATAGATAAAAATGAGTTTGAAGTAATACATAAAAATAATAATTTATTGATTTTAAATTTACTTTTTTTATTTTCCTTTTATTTATCTTCCCTATTTTTTTAATAATAATTAAAAAGTTATGTTTTTCTAAACTTTTTATTTTAAATAATTTTAATTTAATAATATTACTAAATTATTTAATAAAATAGTTTTTTTTAAATAGAGTTATTTAACCAAACATACTTAGGCCTTCTTTCATGAGATATTTTCTATTTTTGACTTTAATTGAAAGTTGAAGTTGAAGCCAAAACCTTAATTTCAAACAATAAAAACACTATTAAAGGTTTTTTTTTATTAATATCAAAACACTTGAGCCATGTTTGGTTGCAAAAAAAAATTGGGGAAAAAAAGGAAAAATGTGAAAAAAAAATTAAAAATAGATTTAAAATTAATAAATTATTTTTATATCTTATTTTATTTTTTCTATATAAGATGAAATAATTTGAAAATATATAAGAAAAATAATTTTTTTAATAATTTAATTTTCTTTTCTTAAACTTTCCACATACAACCAAACAAGAAAAAAATTAGTAAATTTTTCTTATCTTTCTTTTCCTTATATTCTTCTTCTTTATTTTATTTCCTTTAAATTTTTTAGCAACCAAACAATTAATAGAAACTTAAAGCAAAATCTTATAAAGTAAAACTAATGCATAAACTCAAGTCAATGTCCAAGTGAAACTTTTGATGCATTTGGAAAAATATTTTTCTTATATTTGGTTTAATATAAAAAATACTAAAAAAATTAATATAATATTTTTAAATGATTTAATCTTTATATAAAAAATAAAATAAAATCGAGTGAATTTTAAATCTATTTTATTTTCTTTCCCGTGTAATTTCACTCGGGCCAACGGCCCATACAAAAAACTTCATGTTACTGGGGGAGCTTTGCTGTTTTTTTTAATCTGGGGTCTGTTTGGTTGTTCTAAAAGCCCTTCATGCCACCTCTTCAAAGCTTCTGATTGGCAGTTGTTTTTTACAGATTCTTCTTCTGTACAACTTTATCAGCTAAAGCTCCAAAGTGGATTACATTCCATGCAAGACTGGAAGGATTGCACAGCTGACAAGATATGGCAAAGTTAGGGAATTAAAGCACCTTTTAGGAGATTATTGTGAAGATTGATTCACCATATACTGACAAACTTCTTTTGAAGATTTTGAGAAATTTCTCTGCTACTATTCTTGACTTCTTTTGCATTTTCCTGTGATTGATGACAATTTTCTATCACTATCATGGGAAAATGATTGCTTGGTGCGATTAGCACAGGAGAATAGAAATAGATTGAGAATAGTACTTATGCATGATCCAATTGCACCCTGCATTAAGAAGTTAAGGGTTAGTGATTGGGCTTATAAGCATAACTTTTAGAGTGAGATTTGATTTATATAACAATGGTGATAGACATTTGGATTCTCTCGTGTAGCTCTCTAAACATGGATTAAGAGAAATGTGATATTGTAGAAAAATTAACATGTATCCCGAAGAAAAACCCGAAAAAAATAAAAAACATAGATTTAATCTTTTTAACATACAATAATTTTCGAACATAAAAAATACATTTCACAACCATTTTTTTGAGAAAAGTGTTATAAGTAACAATTGAAAATATTTTAAGAACTGTTACAGTATACATATGTGTAAATCATCTTTATAATGAACAAGTTGTGAAAATTATTTTTTTATTTGAGTTTTTGAATAAAATTTTATTATTGAAACTAATCGATCGAAATGTTGTCAAATAAGCGCTTGAAGTTTCAAATATAATTTTGTTTTTGAAAATAATCGAGAACTGTTTTTGAAACATGATCAAAACGACCTAAATTCTAGGTGAAGGTTGTTTCATTCACTTTGATGGATACCAATACTATGAGGTTAACTTTACCATGGGCCGGAGTCAAACAACTAGGTCTAGTATGTTATAATTTAGCTATACCAAGATGAGCCAAAAGTTGACACTTCCTTCATTGCATGCCAACTTTCCTTGTTTCATGCAGCATCAAATCCACTTTCCAAATTTTCCCATGAACATTTCCTCTTAGGGTTTTATCATTATAATGGTGAAGCATGGGGAAAACTAAGGCCATAAAGGAAGATATATGGGAAGTTTTTGAAGGGTAAAAGAAGTTGTCCCCCTAGTGAGACCCCACTAGTTGGCCAAGATGAGTTGCCATGTCCAATTTTTTCTTTTGCATGAAAACATGAAATGACCTCACCTAGGAACTAGTCAAATGAAGCCGATTATTTACGTATAAGGTTTCAAATCCAAAGCAAGAATAGTTGAAGTTTGTTGGTTTTGGGTTATCATTACCTGGGATTAATAGTATCTCATAGTTTTATGTCGTGTTTGAATTAACTTTTGAAACTTTCTAAAAAATCTAAAATGTTTTGATACGATTAAAATATGTTCGATAAAAAATTATATCATGTTAAATAGAACTTTTAATATATCAATAATGTTATTTTAAAATCATTGGTTTGGCTTTAGATTCAATGTCCAGGTAGAGCCAAAAACCAAATTATCTCGAATGGCATCCGAAAAGTTTAGTTCAAGTGATATGATTACATACTACTATTACATCATTGATTAAAGTGGATTATAAAGACAAACAGGATCTTGAAATATCTCACAAAACTAATCCTAACTTGTTTGTCTACTTAACTTAATGATTCATGTTAATGCACTAGTCAAATCTAAACATGTTCATGACTTTTGCTTAGGATGTCTTTGTTGAATTATGATGACTTAGCATAATGATTTGATTTAAAATAAGATGTCAAAGGACAAGAGTCGGTTGGGAAGTGTAAAAAGAGATGATATAATGCAAAAGGATCATGATTTTAAAAATCGATATGACCCTAGATAGGATTGGACGGTGAAAGAAAAAAAGAGAAAGGCGAATTTGACCTAAAGTTTGGCATACATTGTACTCAATCCACTGCTCTAATTGTTTTTTAGATTTAGCTTATTAATTGAAATTAGACCGTACTCATCTTAAAGCTAATAACAAACGTCTTTTACAGTGCAAATAAAATTTATTTTTTTAAAAAATATTTTTTTAAAATTTCATACAATTTAGAATATAATTTTTGTTCATTTTGTTGTTTTTTATTTTTTAAAATTATAATATCAAATTAAAAATAATAATAATAATTTGAAAAACTTGTGTCCAAAAATTATAAATTTTCAATTCTTCTACACATATTTTTCATTTTCTTAATTACTATATCCAAACAAAATAGGGTCCCAACAAAGTTAATGTGCCCTAGGTCTTAGATATATGCTAAGCTAGTCAAATTTTACTGACAAAAATGAGCTATTTTTGGGACCCTTGATATGATGGAAGACATAAGTGCCCTTTGACTAGGGGAATATGAGATGAAAATAGTGTGGGTATATTTGTCATTTGGTTATTGAGATGCAAGCTGCCCTTCAAATTGTAGGACGGTGTCCTAAACATTAAATGAGTCTCTGTCTTGACACGCGTGGGACTCCCAACAGTCTAGACAACTGCACGTGACTCTGAAGGTTTGAGTTGGTAATAAGTTAATAACTAATAACATTAATTTTGTATTCAAAATAAAATTTTAAATTAATATTTATTTAAAATATAGTCTTTAGCCAATAATACTATGTGAAATCATTTTTTCCTCTAATTAAGTTTCACTGCAATCCACTTTCTACCCTTTATTTTTAAAACCAAACAATAGTAGAAATGTAGGGAATATTTTGAAATTATTTTTTATAATAGTTTTCTATTTTCTAAAATAAAAAATTGTGTGTTTTCATATAACATATTTTAATTATTTTTATTTATTTTCTAATAGTTGTTTTAAAAAATAATTATATAAATATATAGAATGATTGAAAATAAAACACTAGATGTAAAATTATTTTTAAAAATATTAAAAATGTGTTAAAAATATTTTGAGTTTTCAAACATACTTAAATTTTATAAAAATTATAAAACAATTTTCAAAAACTATTTTTTATAATTATTTTAAAAACAATTACCAAACATGCCCTCATATTCTTAAAATTTTTAAATTTTGAAATACAAAAGAAAAAATAAATTAACACATTATCAATATCCTTTCAAAGTAAATATTTAAGAATTATTGTATATTATAAATATTTTTTTTCTAAATAAAAAACATGAAGTGTATCCAAACAATAACTAAATGAATTGTTTCAAAAGGTGATGTTATGGAGTTATTTTATCGAGAATAATGAAAGTAAGACTTATCCAAATACTAAGACTATTTTTGGTTGACAAGATATAATAGGATATACATATTTTAAAATATTATTATCAATAGAATACACAAATATTAAGATTTCATTTTATGGAAGATTATATCAAATATGAGTTTAACATTATTTTTATTTAAAATGTTTTTAATATGAGTGTTCTCCTAAAAGTATTCTTTAGAGAAATCAAATATGTTTTTCAATTTTTAAAAGTGTTTCCTAAATTTCATCAATCTGCTATTTTTTCTTCAAAACTAATTTTTGCACTTAATTGTTTTCTAGAAACATGATCAAATGCACTCTTATATCATGTTTATGTTTAGTTTGTATACCGAATAAAAAAAATAAACTATAAATTATATTGCATTTCAATATTTACTATTCAAAAAAATATAGAATCTTTCTCATAATTATTATTATTTGAAAATTATTCTACAATTTATCACTAAGTAATTTTTATTTATTGTTAATAATATTCATTATTTAAAAAGTTTATAAATAAAAATAGTATATTATGTTATTAGATTTATAAAAACATTTTGCATGTTCATATTAGTATTATTTTATGTTATATTTCATAAATATAATTTTAATTTTTTTTTCTTAGAAGAATTAATTTATGATCTATATGATATTTATTAGGATTATCATATCTTATGCTATGTTTAGTTGAATATGACATATAATAGGGGTATATGACATCTTATTTTATTATCAACCATGTGTAATATGATATATTATCATATTATTACCCTATCAAATATTATTATTAGCAACCAAACATGGCCTAAAAGTTCCATGTTTGATATGAGGTTTAAAATTTGTTTAAGTTTTAGCAAAATCTACTCAATGAATACGACAAGATCAGTGGTTTCTAATCATGTATAACGTTTCTAATCTTTTTAACACTTAAAAAAGTTTTATCAAATGAGATTTTTTTCAAATATTAAAAAATTATAAATGTTTTAGAGAATTACTATCAAACAAACCCCTAATATTACTAATCGAAGAATCAATTGAATTAAAACAATCTCTTGAAAGTGATTTTGAGACAATTATAAGTGTTTTCTAATACATGAGAACATTGTTGTTTTATAAAAATTAGATTTTCGACAAACTTTTAAAAATCACTTTCAAAAATATAGAGGATCACGTAATTCTTTCAAAAATCAGTTTTTTTTTTTTTATCATATAACATAATAACAAAAACACTCTTTAAAATACTTTTTGTTTAGTTTATATCAAACTCTAAAAGCCCATTTGAGAGAGGTTAAAAGTGTTTCTAGAAGAACTTAAAAGCATTTCCTCGTGAATGACAATTTTTTAAAAATTATTTTAAAAACTATAGAAGATTACTTGAAGTGATTCTTAGATAATTACTTATTGGAGCCTATTTAATAGTGTTTCTAAAAAGCACTTGTAGTAAAAAACACTTTGGAAGAAAAATTAGGTATTTGGCAAATTTTAGAAAACACTTTTAAAAATTTGAAAAATACACTTAATAGTTGATTATCCCAAAAACACTTTTAGAGCTCATTTTTTTTTTATTATTATATAGTGGATTACCAAAAATACTATTCATGCATTTTTTTTTAATTACATTTCCAAAAACTAGTAATTTTCCAAGTGTTTATAATGAAAACATTATTAACAAAAGCATTGCAAAATAAAAGTTTTTTTTTTATAATTAAAATCACTTTCAAACGAGGTCTAAACGATTCCCTTTAAAAGTATTTATAATAAAAGCATTATTAACAAAAACGTTATAAATAAAAAAAAAGTTTTACGAGAATCACTCGAAAGTGATTTTTAAAATTTAATCAAATGTTTAATTTTTATAAAATATATTTTTAGATATTTGAAAACACTTAGAGTGTGTTTGACGGTGATTTTAGAAAATATTTTTAGTTTTTTTAATACTTGAAATATAAAAATTTTATAATATTAAAAAAATTAAAAGCACTTCCTAAAATCACTACCAAATAGGATCTTATAGTCCTAACAAAAACACTTTCAAACTAACTTGAAAAATCATTAATCTTAACTTTATGTTGTTTTTCTCGTGTTTTGTATTTTGCGGTCTCGTCAACATTATCGCATTGAAATTTTTTCTATTTAAGAGGACATGCTTTATGAAAAAATTGAAATGGAGGGTTTGGAGGTGGATGTCAAGCACGAATTTCATGGTTCCCTTTTTATTTTATTTATTTTTATTTTTTTTTAATTATAGGTATCTTCTTAGTCTATGATGGAAAAAAGTATATTTATATTTTGTAGGCATGAAACATGGGTCACACCTAACTTTGATTTGAGATACCAATTTAAATTTGTTATTGAAAATATTCTCCCTTTTTTAATATAAAATAATTATTTAATTCATAAACACATTTGATAAACTTTTATGGAAAACATTTTTTTTTTTTAGAATTTATTTTGAAAACAAGTTTTTTTTAAAAAAAAAAAATTGAGGTATTTTTTGGGTTTTTTTTTTATTTTATTTTTTGGAGCAAATATTGAAAATATTGATATTACTTGGAATATTTTGTAGTTTCTAAACTATTCTCGAAACCGTTTGTGAAAATACTATAAAAAAAAAAGCCTTAATATCTCTTCACATTATATCTCATAATATAGGCCTTTTTTTTTTTTATGTAATTCCTTTTTAGTGCCTTCAAAATAATTATTTTAAAGTAGATTTACCCTTTGTTTATATTTAATTTTGAGAAATTACATGTGACATAGTATGGGATTTATTTTTTATTTAGATAATTTTGTTAAAGAATTTATATTAAATAATAACAATAATATAAAAGTCAACAACATATTATTTTTGGTAGGAGACAAGTTTGACTGATAGAAGAGCATATTTGGAGCTTATTTGACTTGAGAATGTTAGTTTGGTTTGGTTTTTATTGGTTAGGAGAAAAAGAAATCAAAATCTAAATTGATTAAGTCAATTTTCTTAATTCTTAAATTTGTCAGTTATTGAAAATCAAATTAATATGGTAGATTTTTGTCATATTGAATCGATTTGTCAAGTTTCACTTAAAACTTTAGCTAAGAAGGAAAGGTAAAAAAAAAAGAAGTTTAAATCCATTTAACTTTTATTTAATAATTATTTAATTTTACTTCCTCTGAATCAAAAAAAAAAAAAAAATCAAAATTCATTTAAAAATAATTGAAATTTCATTTGAAAATTGAAGTTTTTTTTTTTTTTTTCATTTTATACTTTTATGATAAAATTTTGTGTTGTTAATTTGTATGCCCAAACAAAATAGAGTTCCAACAAAATTAATGAGACCTAGATATGTGATTCTAAGTTAGTCAAATTTTACTCACAAAAATGAGCTAATGTTGGGTCCCTAGATATAGTGGGAAGACAAAATTGCCCTTATGCTCAAGGTATGTTGAATGTAAATGAAGTGGGTATAGTTGCCACTTTGTCATTGGATAGTCCCATTGCCCTTAAAATATTGTGGGACAATGACCTAATATTCAATGGTCTTTGGCTTGGCACGCATAAAAGTGCCAACCGCACGTGATTGTGAGATCTTCATGTCTACCCAAATTAAATAAATCAATAAATAATATTTTGTTTTATCAAAGTTCATATAAAAATAAAATATAGTTAAAATATTTTTAAAAAATAAATTCTTAAAGATTAGTTTAGTACGAGGAATGAATTTATTTATTTTTTTGTTAAAAAAAAAAAACCTTTACACTCCATCACTTGGAATCCATTTATTTGGATAAAAAAAATATATATTTATATTGTCAAAATAAACTTTTTTTAAAGAATTGTTTTAGGGATAAATTTTGAAAAACATATTTTAATTCATATTTGAAAGTCAAAAAATGATCTCATTTTAGTATACTTGCTCTTAATTTTCTTCAATTTTTTTATATTTTATTTTTTGGGTGAAAAATATAGTTTGCAAATTAAATATTTGATTTTTCTTCTTCATATTCTATGCATACGAAATTATAAAAAATAAAATAAAATAAAGTTGAGTAAAAATAATTTTAATATTAACATTTTCATTTTTAAAAGTTTGACTATCTATAATAAAATTAAAATAATACATTTTGTAATGGAAGTTTCTTAAATGAAAAACACATGAAAAATGTAAATAAAAAAAAATCACATGTAATTCATGCCTTAACTAGATTTTGAATGATACTTTGATACATCCCTTCTTGAATTTCATAATAATTTTGGGTAATTTTGTTAGAAATAAAATAAAATAAAATTATTGATTAAAATCATTAAATCAAAGCTTCATGTATAAAAGTTTTTTATTTTGATTTATGTAAAAAAAATATTTTATATTTAATAAAATTCTTATTATTTGAATAGCATTTATTTATAGGATCCATTGTATTAAGAGCTACGTCTCATACGAAGGCATATATTAAAGATGGACTGAGCAATTCAAACTCGAAACTATTGTTTTCTTAAACACTATTCAGACTAATGATTGTAACATATATTTTGATAAAATATATTTCTAATGCAATGGAGTTCATCCTCACAATTACAATGTGCACGAGTCTTATCCTTAAATTAAGGATATTATAATCATTATTTGACGATCCATTAATAAAATTCGAGACAGTATGGATTATTCAACAACCAATAAGGTCAAACTTTTCAAACCGGCCAAATCAAGACAATATAAAACCCTAAGATTGGAGTAGATCAAGGTCGCATGTTTTATCATAGTCGATATTTATTTATTTATTTATCTTTACATTATCTTCGTATAATTACCTTCTTATTAATTGCTTACGTTTGATTTATTCGTCGAAAAAGAGTTAGTCAAATGAACTCCCCACTCTTGATTATCTTCTTCCATATCCGTGAAGGGTGATCTTGTACTAGTCACTTTTTGAAGAAGGTGCAACTTTATGGGAAAATTTTTAAATACATCTACATACTTATAATATAATTGAAAAATATTTTTTCTCTTTAATAAATTATGATAATTTAAATAACAAGAGACACATAATTCTTTTAATTTTATTTTTATAAAACATTTGCGATATCACACATCATATAGGAGAAGAAATTATTGACGTTATATAAATATAAGCTTCTCTTAACTTTGTAGACAGAGTCATTTAAACATAGAGTAGATAAAATCTATACGGTTTAAAGTGCTCAAACTTATTAAAAACTTCAATAATTTTTCTTTGATTTTTTTCCTATTTCTAAATTTCCAAAATTACGATCTATCATAAAACTCACCACTTAAAAATAGACAAATGAAAAACCCATACATAATTAGATTGTAGAAAGTCATTACAAGTCCCCATTGTCTCCTCGGTCCATTTAAAATAACTATATGATAAATATATTAATTATTTAAAATAAAAAAGCATTCACGGTACACGTGCCACCTTAATTAAATAAAAAATAAAAAATAAAATCACCATGCATTCCTTAAAAAAATAAAAAATAATCTAAAAATAAAAAACATAATAAAATGTTGACCCACAAACCCTTCGTATAAATTAAATTAAAAAATAGTTTGATTGCTAGTCTTTCTCCCTTTGAACGCCCATGCAATGCATCTTCTCATCTTCAATCACCATCACAAAGTCTCTTGACAAATATTAAACCCTATGAAAGCTTGACATAATTGTAAAATTTATGATATTTTGTTAGTATGTATAATATAAAGAATTTGAAAAAATGTGTTGAAAATCAACGGTGATCTTGCTAAATACAATTATTTGGAACGACGATATATAGGATGAGTATTTTTAAAAATCAATGTATTCTCAATAGGATGAAGTCGAATAAGGTTAGATTTAGTATAATTATACTTAAGTGGATTTGGGGTTTCAACTTTAAACCGATCAAAATTTTGAGTATTATATCACCTTGTTTAGCTTAAAACATATTTGTGATGGTCATTATAATCATTTTTAATAATTATTATTTTAAAAAAATTTAAATATTTATTGCGGAGTGAAGAAAATTTTGTTTTTTTTTTTTTTTTTCAAAAAGTTAAAACGAGAAACAAATAATTATGGGTAATACTTAGGTGGGTAGGTCCCACTTAACCCGAATCCAATGTGATATTTGGAAGGGCTTGGATAAGTTATTTTAACACTCAAGTTAGGTTTGAGTGGATAAGCCTCAAATCCTATGAGTTTAGGTAAGAGTTCATGCAACTCAACCTTAATTTGAGAGGAATTTAATATTTTATAACATTTATATCATATATTATTTTACTCAGTAACATCAATTAATATTATTTTTAACTATTTTAAAATAAAAATATTAAATTTAATTGTATTATATATTGCTTTATTTGCTTAGAAATATAAATAGATGGTTTTTTATTATAATCAAAATGTGTTATTTAGTATTTAAATTTTGATAGAGAAAATAAAAAAAATAAAGTTAAAAAATCCTTCCACGTGAGTTTAGCTCAATGTAATCTAAAATTTGACCCATATAATTTGGTCCAATCAAAGCTGGCATAACAGAACTTAGCTCGAGTTTTAAAAAAATAGAAATGAATTAGGTTTGAATTCGAGTACTTTGATTAGAAGTTAAGTTGAATTTGTAATAAATTAAATATTTATTAATTTTTAAATGTGTTAAAGTCCGATAAATAATATTAAATTTTTATTTGAGATATAGTTTTAAGTAAATTTTTATTTTCGATTTTATTAAATTATAATGTTGAAATCAAGGGGAAAAAAATATAATTTTACTAGGAAATAGATAAATGTGGGAAACAACATTGAAATTAGCAAATAAAATATTTTACAAAAATTAAGGACATTTGATTCAGGGAAGGGATTCTGATATTAATAATAATTTATAATTTTAAAAAAATTTTAAATTAAAAATAAAAAGGAAAATTGGGGTTAGGGTTGAGGTTAGGTTAAGAAGGGAGGGTTAGAGGATTTTGGGGTGGGCCCTACAAAAGATTTGGTCGTGGGGTTTGGGCCGAGGCCTGGCCCGGTCAATGCGGAGGGCGAGAAGGACTAGATTGATCGATATTCTCTTCCTCAACCCACGCGCCTCTTTCCCCACGCTCTATTCGCAGGGTAGGCGGAGGTGACGTGGCTGCATTTAACTGGTCTAATAACGCGTGGAACCGAGTGCGAGTGGTGTAGAATGTAGAGGAAGGACGCAGTGCCCCGCAATTCGTGCGGTCCGATTTTTTTATGAGAAACGATGCACCGACTCACTGCCCATGTCACGTGCGCACGTGACTCCTGTTAATCTCTCTTATATACATTATTATTATTCTTCTCAAGCTTTTGTTTATTAACTTTTCTTTTTAATAAATACTTTACCTTCCCGTTAGTCCTACTTGATTAGGACACCCTCATTCCATGGAGGGACACCCACTTGTGAAATGACAATTATGCCCTTTACCCATATTAAAAAAATTGCCTAATTATTCCATTTTCAAAGTTGGTGCAATTGACACACGAAGTAAATGTTTTTATTATTTAAAAATTATTATTCACGTTATTAAATGTATTCAACAAGCAATTTGAAAAATCTATTCAAAAACTAATTATTTACATATTATAAATAAAAAAAAATATTGAAATCATGTTTTGACGCAAAAAAAATAATGTTTAAAATGATGACTTCAATTATCAATACTCAAATATTCAAAAAAACTAATTATTTGTAAATAAAAAATGATTGATTTTGGATGGTAAAATTATATTTTTTTAGAAAAATAAACTTGTGAGTTATTCAAAGAAAATGATATGGAGGAAATTTATATATACCCCTCATCTTATTGAATAAATAATTGATTTAAAACTATTAAAATAAAAAAATTGTCATCATTCAAAGGGCAATTTGGAACTATCAATTTCTTACTTAGGAAGCTAGGTCAAGCAATGACCAAAAGGAAGGGTGCCCAAATGGCAAATGTTTTTTTTACTATAATGGGTAAAAAGAAAAAGAAAAAGAAAAAGAAAAAATTACAATGATTATTATTATTCTAAGTTCCTTTTAACAACTGACAAACCCTAATATTATAATCCCATTAAAATATTGATCAAAATCTAACCCTCAGAATCCCTCATATCACTTTTGACTCTGAAAGATTCTGTTGCATCCCAATTGTCATAAGTATCCCTCATCATTTTTGTCCTCGAAAGGTGAATTATTTTTTTATGGGTGTTTGGTGAATCTTGGAAAATTGGTATTGAAAAACATGAGTAATCTTAGATTTTTACAAAAAAATTGTTCTAAATCTTGAATACCCATTTTGAATTCAATAAAAATTTTGTGGAAATTTCAATACCCATTTTCATACATTTTTTTAATTAAATTTTTATTTTTATTTTTAATTTTTACACCATTTGTTTTAAGGGTTTTGAGGAAAAAGCATAATTGAAAAAAGGTTTATTTATTTATTTATTTATGAGGTTATGTTTGGTTGTCAAAAAATTTGAGAAAAAATATGAAGGAAAAAAAATTGATAAAAAAAATAATAAATAAATTTAAAATTAATAAATTATTTATATATATTTTTTCAAATTTATTTTACTTATTTTTCTTTATTATATAAAAATTAAATATTTTAGATATATATAATTTTTTAACTAATTTTAATTATATTTGATTTTTTTTTTATTTTTTATAGTGAAAGAACCCAATAAGCCTGGGAAAAAAAATAAAATTTTTTATTAGGTAAAATTCATAAATAATTTTAATTTTATATAAATTATTGATTTTTTTATTTTATTTTTATTTTTTATGATGGTTATGTTAACTTGGTGGCAAAAATAAAATATATTCTTGGAAAATATTTTTATTTTGAAAATATTTTATTTTTAAAAAACACAAAACAGGTTTCAACCCTGTGCGGAATACCAAAATTTTCACTTCTGAAAAGTAGTTTCCAAAAGCAGTGCCAAACACGCACAAAAAAGAAAATCACCCACTAGCCCACTAGGGGCCCTTCATCATCCAAACAAAGCTCGAACAGAGAGGATTGTACAAAAAACCTAAACCCTGCAACCAAAACTGAAATTCCTGACACACCCACAAGGGCAAGAATGTGATTTAGGACACCCAAAGCCAGCCAAAGACAAGATAAAAGCTGTCCCCACTGTTTTTCATGGTAAAACCCCCCAAACAGCACAAGCAAAATTTTCTCTTCTTTTTACCTGCATCTTTCTCGGAGAAAATTAACAAAACCCCTGTGATGAAGGGAGGGTTTTGTATGTGGTTGTTGAGCATTGTGGAGGTGCTAAGGAAGATAAAAAAGAGAGGGGCAGTGTCTCAGTGAGTGCAATTTTGATGGAGTAGTGGAGTGTGTTTTGCTCAGAGGGAAAAGGGTCTTATTTGTAGCGGTGAGAGAGAAAAAGAAAAGGCAAAGAGAGAGAGAGAGGTAGAGAGAGAGGGTGAGAGAGAAAGTAAGAGAGAAAATGGTGGGCTCAGGAGGATCAGATAGGAGCAAAGAAGCAGTTGGGATGATGGCCCTTCATGACGCCCTTAGAAGTGTCTGTCTCAACTCAGACTGGACTTACTCTGTGTTCTGGACCATCCGTCCTCGCCCGTATGTCTCCCTTTCTACACTTTTTCTATCTATCTGTCTGTGATTTTTTGGTTTTCCTGATATTTTCTCAAACGGGTATCTTCCATTTTTGCAGAAGAGTTAGAGGAGGTAATGGGTGCAAGGTTGGAGATGACAACGGCAGCTTGTGAGTGTGGTTTCTGTTTACCCCCTTTTGTTTGGTTGCTGAGAAAAAAACAGTGGGGAAACGGAAAAGAAAGTCAATATTTTGAATGAATTTAATGACTCCTGTAGTTAGGCTTAGTTGAGGGTGGGTGTAGTTTTCTCAGGTCCCACATAGTGAAAGAGTTTGCTTTCACATTCCAATTTATTTATCTTTTCCTGGATTTTCCCACTAGCCAAACAGAGCTTTTTTGTGTTTTCTTGTGAAGACATAGGAGAAAAACAGGGGAAGCTAAGAAAAATTAAATAATAGGAAATTGGGTCTTAGTATGTAATGGTCTAATGATTGGTAACAAAAGATGGATGCTCAGTGTATTATGATTTGGTGTTCTTTTGAGTGATTTCTTGAATTGAGTTTTTTGTTTTTCCCCCCCTTTTCTTTTGAAGGATGTTGATGTGGGAAGATGGGTTTTGCCGAGGCAGAGTTGGAGAGTGTCTGGAAGAGATTGATGGTGAAGATCCTGTCAGAAAAGCCTTCAGCAAAATGTCTATTCAACTTTATAATTATGGAGAAGGGTGGGTACTGGGTAGGTGTTTTTATTTGATTTCATCTCTCTCTCCCTCTCTTTCCCTCTCTCCCTCACTCCCTCCCTCTCTCTCTCTCTCAACAATAGGGAGGAAGCAGAAAAGTGAAAAAATAAAAATAAAAAACAAAAATTCCTCTACATGGGCTTTGATAGGATGAATTGCTTTTATGAGCAGGTTGATGGGGAAGGTTGCATCTGATAAGTGTCATAAATGGGTTTTCAAAGAGCCTTCAGAGTGCGAACCAAATGTCTCCAACTACTGGCAGAGTTCTTTTGATGCTGTAAGTAGAGAGAACCTCAAACACAAACGTTCTCTTTTGATTGGGTATTTGATGAAACTAATTACCATTGTGTGGGCAAATAGTGGGTGATTTGATAAATTTGGAGAAATGGGTTCTTTTTGGCTTCGTGTCGTGGTCTATTATATGTTAATGATTGATGATGTTCTTAGCTTTTGGTTGAATTAATTGCAGCTTCCTCCTGAATGGACCGATCAGTTTGAGTCAGGCATTCAGGTCAGAATCACAGTAGTTTGTGGTTTTCTATTGTTGGTCTTTGCGTTATTTGCATTATTGCTTCTTTTCTCTGTCCCTTAATTTTGTCATCTTTGTATGTCCCTTGACCAGACCATAGCTGTAATTCAAGCTGGCCATGGCCTTCTTCAACTCGGTTCCTGCAAGATTGTGAGTTTCATTTGTTTTTGTGCTTTGATCATCTCTTGTCCTGCTAGTAATTCTTGATATTTTTCAGATTTTGTTGATATATGTATGCGTTTGAGCCATTGTTTCCTTGAAAGGAGTTGATCTCATTGAGATTATGTATGCTCAGATACCGGAAGACCTTCATTTTGTGCTGAGAATGCGGCATACCTTTGAATCTCTTGGGTATCAATCTGGGTTCTACCTCTCCCAGCTTTTCTCTTCAACTAGAAACACTTCCTCTTCTTCCTCACTTCCTTCCAAGCAATCCACCATCCCAAGCCGCCCGCCGCCTCCCATCTTTAATTGGGGCCAAAGGTCGCTTCCATCTGCGACTTCCATGCTTGCTTCTCCCAATTTTCAAAACTCTGCTAGGCTTGGATTTCCACACACGAAAGACGAGACCCATATGTTTCTCCTTCCTCATTCATCTGAAACCCGAATAGAAGATATGATGGCAGATCATGAAAATGACATCAAATGGCCAAATGGGTTGTCTTTCTATAATGCTCTAACTGGACGAAGTGATGACGCCAAGCTTCTGTTCAGCCCTGAGGGGCTAGGAAACAAGCCAGACCAAAATCACCACCCTCTTATCCTCGAAGGAAAGAATCCAAATCCGCATTCAGACTCAAACCCCAATGAGTTTCTGAGCTTGGACAGCCACCCAGAGACCGTCCGGAAGATGGAAAACAAGTTCAAGAGGAGCTTTACCTTGCCTGCAAGAATGGCTTCATCATCATCTTCAACTTCACTCGATCACCATCAGCACCACCCTGTGGAATATAGAAATTCCGAAGCCGGGATGTATCCAGATGTCATGGAGACCTTCTTGGAGTGATCATCTCAGGAAGCTATAGGGTTAGACCATAAAGAATGAGATGTTGTATGTAGGGAAAGCTTCTGTGGCTCTCTTGCTGCGCACATTCTTGTGCTTGTTTTTTAGTCTCTTTTACATCTTGTGTTTCCTTGATCCATTTACTGAACTTTTTTCCACTATTTGTTGTAGTTTTTCCAATCATAAGTTTTCCTTTCAACTTTTCCCACAATCCTACTAAAATTTCAAACAGGAATGGTGAGAATTTGAATCATTTGTGCTGCAACTGAAGTGGGGTTAAAGTTACACAAACCTTTCTTGGCTTACAGGGAATCTTGCCATCACCATTTCTTGCTTTTCATTCTTGGGAGAAACCCACTTTGTTTTTTCTACCTTTTGGTTGAAAATTTTAAGAAACTTAACTTTCAGAAGCGATATCTTCAAAACACAGAATGGAATCTTTCAATTTTAATGTATCTTTCCCACGTCCATATATTTGTTGGTGCACAATGTCTAAGCCTTTCATACATAGATCCAAAAGCAAGAATTTCAGTGAAATGACCCAAGATTATTGATCTTGGAGTAATTTTGTTTTTTTATTTTATTTTATTTTATTTTAATTATATCTATTTATTTATTTAGTTTTTATCCATTTGACCCATTTAGGACAAAATATAATTGTTTTGGCTCCACCACAGCCTAGACTTAAATATGACATCTTTTTCTTTTGACCATCTTTCAAATTAGTGTTTTTTTTTTTTTTTTTTTTAAATCCTTGTTCTTTTTTTTGGGGTTGGATCACCTTGAAAGTGACTAATGTTCCACTTAAAAATTATCAATTATTTTTCTTAAAAACTTCATTAAATCATTGTCTTGAAAACACCCTTTGCCAAGAAGTTATCAATCTTTGTTTGAAGGTTATTCAATCATCACCTTGAAACATTGAGTCTCCATTTACCTTGAATTCAGTGTTAAAATGAGTTGTATTTTGTCTAAAATTGAACCAAATAAGAATGAGAATTTATGCATATGGTATAAGAATATTAGGGGAGACATCTTTTTGAGATGAAATATTCAAGTTGATGCTATATCCTAAGTTTAACCCATATGAAAGACTCTAAATTAATGGTCTTTTTATGCTAAAATCTATACTGAATTCACATTGGGAGAGCTCGATGAGCTTGATTTTATGAAAGAAAACCAGACACCACTCAATCTTTTGCTGCTAACTGTCAGCTGAAAAACAGTCATGTTGATTACAAATCACAACCCTTTACAGCATATAGCTCTTAGGTCCTTTTATATATATATAAAAGAGCTTGAAATATCAGACAAAACCACAACAGAATCATCAATAGATCATGAATGTAATCTTCTGATAGCATTTTGGGAGTAGTTTCTTTGTTTTGAATGTAAAAATTAAAGCAGTTTTTGCTTTCAAAAGCAGGAAAAACACATCAAAATGCTAGCAGATGACCCCATAAAAAATGCTTGACAAATGAAAACCCCAGATCCATGAGTTGTTACCCTGACTTGATATTTTCTTTCCTTGATGGTTCCATGGCATGGCATTCTCTGCAGGCTGACATGAATGACCTGAAAAACCTCCATCCAATCCCGGGTTTCGCCCTCCTCTTCTCCACAGCCACCTTCTTCTGCCTCAACTGGTCATCTTGCACTGCAGCTCCAGCTCTTTTCCGACGCGAAGGCTCACGGCTCAGGACCGGTGCTGGTGTGATGAACTGCCATCTCTGAGAATTCCCATATGGTTGAGCCAAAACAGGCCTATTTGCAAGGTAC
Organism: Vitis riparia; assembly: GCF_004353265.1. Lineage (NCBI taxonomy): Eukaryota > Viridiplantae > Streptophyta > Magnoliopsida > Vitales > Vitaceae > Vitis > Vitis riparia. The sequence continues at coordinate 2,893,684 of NC_048449.1, forward strand.
CCGTCTCTTGTTATCGCGGTTTTCGCCACAACTTTGGCCTGCATAGTAGTCCATGCTCTCATCCTCTCAGAATTATCGCTTGAGCTTGTCCTTGCACTGCTACAGCTGCTGCTTCTACTGCTTGTGCTATTGCTTCTGGACGACACCAATGAGTCTTTGCTGCTAATGCTGCTTGTTCTGCTGTTTGCTCGGGTGATATCGGTCCGAGGACTAGCCGATTGGCAGGGAAACACATGCGGTAAAAGCTTGCCATTGCAGAACAAGTGATCAGCTGGGGAGCTCTTGCTTGAAGGCAAGTCTGGTGTAACACAACCAAACTCAAACTCAGAGTCTTGGTCCTGACTGTGAAAAGAGAAAATATCACCGGAACTCTTGTGCTGCCGGCGACTTTCCATTGGATCATCTGACACTTTGTGTACAAAATGTGTCTCTATTTATATCCAAACCTCGAGTCTCTGATATGATCGATGTAACAAGGTTGGCCGTCTTCTCGGGAGCGTGACATGTGGAACGATCTGGACCGTTTGGTGGATGGTCCTGATCAGCTTAGTGGTCTTAATCATGTACGTCTTCTTGCCAACCCTAACCTTTGATTCAAACACATGGTGTTGCAATAATCTTTGTAAGTGAGGGATATTCCAAAGTGCTTGTGTTATAATATAATTAGTCTTATTAATCAAACTTGAGCCTCACATTTTGCCAATGGCCCACCTTGTAATCGATCCATATCATCCATCCAGGGTTTCAATTTGAATGGCATTGATGAAAGAGTTAGGTGGTCGGACATGAAACGATTGTTAATAATGCATCTTAATTTGTTGATAGAAGCGGGTTTTAAAACTTAGAAGGTCTTAGTGTGACTCTACTAGAACTAATCATATAATTACAACAAAGTTCCCGATTTGACTTTAATACCTTAAACCTTAATGAAAGTAGAGGTGGAACACGAGGAAATATTCTCCATAAACCCTTGATTATTTTAGAATAGCTCTCAATCTTTTTCCATATCTCTGTCTATTTGCTATTGTTTTAGAGGGACACAGCCTCCAAGAAACACTCTTTCATGTAAAGCAAAGAATGGAGCTTGGAAGGGAGGGTGGTACATAATATAATTGCAGGGCTGAGGCTCCCAGAAGGACCATGCAATGATGGGTTCAACATAGCCTCCTTTTTTCCATTTTTATTTTTTATTTTTTATATTTTTTTGTGTGTTGTGGGAAAAAAAAGGCAAGTGTGGGGACTGAGGTCCATACAAAAGAATGGGTCAACAAACACAAAGCTTTCTTTTGTGTTGTGGAAGCAAAAAGGGGCAATGAGTAGGGACTGCTTGAATGAAATCAAAGCTTATTTTAATTTGATCAGACACTTTCTTCACTCCCAAACATGGTGACAAGTTTTCCTTAGAAAATTCTTTTGTCTCCCATTTGAGGTTTCTGTGATGGGCCCATGGGCCCATTTCCATCTCATTCTGCTTTTTGGGTCAAGCCTGGTTTGGTCTCCATTCTTCCCCACCTCCCAATTCATTTCTTAATCTTCCTTGGTTGATGGTAGGACCCCTGATATTAAAACCCTACTCATTGGAGCTTCGTTGAGTCGAGTCGACTCGTTCGGTCTCGATGAGCTAACTCAGTACCCTATTTATATCATATTATTATTATTATTATTATTATTATTATGATTTTGATTTTATAAAAATGAGGTTGAGTTGAATGTCTTGGATTAGAGTTCAAGTTGGATTGAGTTTGGGTTAATTGTTTTTTTAATTCAGATTGGGCTCGGGTTAGCCAACCCTACTCATTGGAGCCCTATTGAGTTGATTTGACTTGTCTGGTCTTGATAAGTTAACTTGGTACCCTATTTATATCATATTATTATTATTATTATTCCAATTTTATAAAAATGAGGTTAAGTTAGGTTTGAGTTGAAAACCTTGGGTTAGAATTTTAGTTGGATTGAGTTTGAGTTAATTGTTTTTAAATTCAAATTGAGCTCGAGTTAGCCAACCTCACTCGTTGGATCCTTGTTGAGTCGAGTCAACTTGTCCGGTCTTGATGAGTTAACTCAATACCCTATTATATCATATTATTATTATTATTATTATTCCAATTTTATAAAAATGAGGTTGGATTGAGCTTAAGTTGAGTATTTTGGATTAGAGTTTAAGTTGGATTGAGTTTAGATTAATTGTTTTTTTTTAATTCAAATTGAGCTCGAGTTAGCCAACCCTACTCATTGGAGCCTTGTTGAGTCGAGTCGAGTTGTCCAATCTCGATGAGTTAACTTAGTACCCTATTTATATCATATTATTATTATTATTCCGAGTGTAGAAAAATGAGGTTGAGTTGAGTTTAAGTTAAGTACTTTGAGTTAGAGTTCAGATTATATTAAGTTTAGGTTAATTGCTTTTTAATCCAGATTGAACCCAAGTTAGCCTTCAAAACAAACCAACCCACCCAAGTTGTAACCTTATAGTTTTAAGTTACATCAAATAGAAAGTAAGTTGATAAATAATATAAAGCGAATTATTGGGAGCTTTCTTTTTTGGGTGAGAAGAAGCAAAGAACCTTTTTTTTTTTAAATAAAATTTAATAATTCTTTTTAAAAGTAAAGGCCCCACAAAATCTTTCAAATTTAATAAAGTTACAAAAAAAAAACCTTCATACCATGAAAAGATTAAAGAAGATAATGCTTCTCACTTTCATTAAAAAAAAAAAAAAACTTCCAATTTTAATTGCATTCATATTTGCCATAAACTCAAATAAACGCACAAATAACATATTTATTAGAGAGGTTGCATTAAAAAAAAATGGAGGTTTGTAATTTAATTATCAAAAAAAGATTTTTTTTTTAAATTAAATATAATATATATGTATGTAAATAAAAAAAGTTAAATTATTTTTAAAAATATTTATAAAAAATATAAAATATCTTATATTTATTATAAATAGGAAACCCTTTTCAGAATAAGTTTAACAAATATATATATATATATATATATATATATATATATATATATATATTTTTTTTTTTTAATTATTTTTTTTTGAAGATAAAAAGCAGGGATATAATTTTCCGGGAAAATATAAACAAATTTCCCCGGAAAGGAAAGTCGATGGTGGAAACGCTTCATGACTTTATAGCAAAGAACGCGGTCTGAGATGTGAAAAGGTTCGCGGTGGGTGGGTGGGAGGTCGTGTCAACTGTTGAAGCGACTTCTCCTCCTTGAGCTCACACTTGTCGTTCTCTCCTCTTCTTCGCTCTACACCTATCCCTTTGCCTTTGTTCTCTTCTCTCTCCCCCCCTTCCTCCTCTTACATATACACCCCATCTTCTAATTACAAAATGGCTGGCAAAGAAATCATCAATAAGATGAAGGTAACCCCCCACCCCCACTTTTTTTTTTTTTCGTTTTTTCAATTTTCATTTCTGTAATGGTTTCTTGATAGTTTTAGGTGAACAACGGTGCAATTATGTTACATGGGTTGATGTGATCCTCTTGGGTTTTTATTTATTTTTGGTTTCCCTGTTCTAATTAATGGTGCAATATGGATGTTTGGAGTATAGATGTTGTGGATTCTGGCATTGTTGGGCTATTGGGTGTGATGATGTGAGACCCATTTGAAGGGTTTTTGAGATCATGGTGTCTGTAACCCAGTTTGCCTTTCTTTTTTATTGGGTAGAATACAGGGGTTTGGGGGTTTGGATGTGTGTGAGTGTTGGGAGATGGAAAGGGAGGACACTGATACTGGGCGAAATGGGATTTGAACTCTGGGGAAGAAGTAAAATGCTGTGATGCAATCAAGGGAATGGTTAAGGACTAAGGAGGGAATGGACAAGTAATATGATTATATTTCGATTTTCGGGTTGTTGAAAATTAGTCAGGAGAGTGCAGAACATTTCAATGGAGGGGTCTTTCGTTACCTCGAAAGAAGTGTTCTGAAACTTGGTTTTTTGCAACCCTTAATGTAGGAATGGGAGAAGAAAATTAAGAGCACAAGCCTTGCTAGGATTGTAATAAACTTTGTACCTAAAAGCCCTTTTGTTGAGATTGAGGCTGAAGATTGATAAGCATCTTTGCCATGATAAGCCTACAAATTGGGCACATTGAAGGTTACTGAAGTTTCTATCTTGCTGTTAGACCAACCATGTGAAAATCTTGCTTGCTCACATGCTTCTATATCGAAAATGGTCCATTGGCCCAATCTTGCTAGTTGCCATACTATGTGGAAATTTCTCTCATGTTGATCCAAACTATATTGACTTTGTAGTCCACATATCTTTTGATGCTTATCAACCAGTTCCTTCTATCTCTTATAAGTTGCAATTTCTTGATATGCTAAGCTTTATCATGAACATTGCCACTAGATTATCAGATATAGGCAAAGGAAAAGGATCAGATGGACCATTTGGGTTTGATTGCACACTGCTTAAAACAGATTCGCTCAATAAATCTTTTGTTTTTACCCAACAATTAGTCATTCTGTCCTTTGTGGATGATGAGAGCTACTATATTGAAGCTTACCTATCATTTTTCTCCCTGGAGAACACCAAACATGTCCTATAAAATTCTTGTCATGATCTGACAGTGAAGGGAAAGAATACTGTTCAGCTTCTCAAAATTTCCCAAGAGTTTGTCCAACCCACTTGACCATAATTCATAGTGTTGTGACAAGGTACAGAGTGAGCCATTTTAGTGGAGGATAAAAGCAATGTTCCACATTGCCAGGGATCTGGCTGTCAATATTCGGAGTTTGGCCACCCTTATGACATCTTTGCTGTAACGTGTTTGACATGTTTGTACATGTTTTATGGAATCTACATGCCATTTCGACTGATAGATCCTGTCTTTGATATTGCCCCCTGCAGATTTCTCTTTAGTTGTAACCACAATTTTGTCTTGCTGTTTTTAATGATCACCTATCTACATGAGCAACCTGGAAATTGCTGTTTTTGAACAAATAACCATCCTGCATCAGAAAATCGCATGTCAAAGCTCCTAAATTTCAGACTATATACGGCCAAAGTCAGTCTGTTGCAATTCCTTCAAAACTCTGTATAGCAGTTGTGCCAATGGTGTCTTTCAAAAGAGATCTCCCACTCAAATCATATGGGAGTTTATATAAGTACCCACTTTGTATGAATCACGGAGTTGCAACTTTTCAACTCCACTAGCTTTTCATGCTGAAATTTCAGCACTTGTTGATTGCTTACTTATGTGCTTTAAGCTGATGATCAGTATGAAGGATGAACAAGCCTGAAGTATATCGGTGAAGCACAACCAGGAAATGCTTAATATTGTGAGCCAGTCACTTTCCTTATATTTCTATTAGGACAAATTAAAAATATTGTTTAAGAGAAAAACTTAAAAGAGGAATTTTGTTGAAATATTTATCCTTTAACTACTTTTGAACATGGTTTTAAGTTGAGGTATTGGTTGTTGACTCAGTAGGTCTTGGGCTCAACATCTTAGATCAATATCAGAAAAATTTTAGACAAATAATTACAATTAGACAGATTCAACAAATTAATAAAAAAAGCATTTATGACATTTTACATTATCTAAAATGGTTACAAAAGCATGTGTTTGAGTTGGTTGGTGATAGTTTTAAGAATTGAATGCTCTTAAAACATTTACCATACCCATTTTTACACTCAATACCAATTTTTGATAATTGGTGTATTTTGAAAATAAAAAATGAAAATAATAAAAAGAAATTTGATTAATAAAAAAATAATTATTTGAAAATAATTGAGTTTGAATTTTTTGTTTATGCTTATGTATTGAGGTAGAGTCATGGTGGCCATGATCTAGGCAGATGCCAACTGGCCGAGACTGGTATATCTTAGCAGATACTTTGAACTATGTTTGCATATCACACGAGGACATGCTTGTTGTAATATCTACTCTTGTTCCAAGCATTGTGTTTGACTTCTTTTAGTCATCTATATCGTGTGTCCCATCAATGGCTGTTCTGTTGAATACTGTTTCACTGATTTGTGCAACCCTCTGAAATTGGTTACATAACTCCAATTCTTGCTCTTCCCTGTTTGAATCACCAGTTTCCAAATATTTGTTGCAGGAAAAAGTTGGGTTGGGTTCATCTTCCTGTGACACTGGCAAAGGGAAGAGCAAGATGTCAAAGAACATAACACATGGCTATCACTTGGTAAAGGGAAAATCAAACCATGCCATGGAAGATTATGTTGTTGCACAATTTAAGAAAGTTGATGACAAAGAGCTTGGTCTGTTTGCAATATTTGATGGTCACTTGAGCCATGATATTCCTAATTATTTGCGGTCTCATTTATTTGATAATATTTTGACAGAGGTAATTCATGATATCTTCATTGCATCATATTTTTTCTTGTTTGGAATTGCTTTCTATGAACTATTTATAGTGTCTGCTTGTGGGTACCCTTAGGCCATTTCTTGAGTGGTGTTTAGGACTTCTGCCTCCATACTCAAAACTTTGAACTTTGACTTGGTTAATTATGGAAATTTGGATGTAGATTAGTTCGCGGTTGTTTTTGAAAATCTGGTTAAAATCTACTGCATTTCTTTTCTCTAATTGTTTGATTAAACATGTTTAGTTTTTGCCTTTTCTTTCCTTCTCTGCCTCTGGTGCTTTTTTGGGTTTGTTAAAGGGATAGCAATCTCAGCATCTTTTCTCTTGCTGCGACTAGCCTGACTTCTGGACTGAAACGGAGGAGGCAATTAGAAGAGCATATCATAATACTGATACTACAATTTTGGAGAAATCAGCTGATTTGGGTAAAGGGGGATCAACAGCAGTTACAGCAATATTAATTAATGGGCATAAGTTGATAGTAGCCAATGTCGGGGATTCTCGAGCTGTCATATGCAGAAATGGGGTGGTCAAACAACTATCAGTTGATCATGAGCCGAGCAAGGAACGAAAGAACATTGAGGACAGAGGTGGTTTTGTATCAAACTTCCCAGGTAAAATGATGTCTGAAATATGAACAGATTCTTTTAAGGTTGTCCAGACACCACATGGCAATTATATCATTCCATCATCTATATTTTGACTTGGCTATGTTTCTTTCTGAACACTTATTTAATGTAAGTTCATTTTAAGATTTTCACGACTGTTCTCTTAATAGTCTTTGAGGACTCTATTGGGAACAAAAACCATGCTCCCTATCTTATGGGAATTAAATAAAGACATTTCACTTCCCTGTGCGCTCAAACGAGCCGTTTAAACCCCATCATGGGATACCACATGTAATGACCAACAGGGATTCTGAAGAGGGTTGTATAGCTTTTCAATTGATATAAGTTGCTTCTGCATGTTTCCTTTCCTGGTATTATGGTGGTATGCATTTTCTATTCTTATTTTTGCGATTAACCATCAGTTTTTTATTTTTTATTTATTTTATTTACCACTGTCCTAGTATGTTAATGTGATATCAATGTCTTCAATGGGACTATCACCAATAGCGATGTTTTCACACTGCCTCCTTACTGCAAATCATCCATTCTCAGAGGAGTTCTTATGTATTTGTGATTAATTCAGGGGATGTTCCTCGTGTTGATGGGCAGTTGGCAGTTGCAAGGGCTTTTGGTGACAAGAGCTTGAAGGGACACCTCAGTTCAGAACCAGATGTGGTGGTAGAGCACATATATGATGATACAGAGTTTGCTATTTTGGCAAGTGATGGATTATGGAAGGTTTGTTACCTTCCAACTTCCAGTAATGCTATCTTCCAGTAATATAGACTTTATCGTAAACTATCCATTGCATGGAAATAAAATTATTTAGGCTAACACTGGGGAAGAAATGCTAGGAAGAATTGGCTACATGTTCAAGGAAATGTATCAGTTTTCTGGACAAATGAAGTCCCATGGAAGTATTCTAACTAGATTTCAATATGTAACTTGCTTGATGACCGATAAACCTGTTTATCACAAACCTAGATCGTACATGAGTACTGAACTGATTCCTAGGAAACACTTAGTCATTAGAGAGGTTAAGAAAGCCCTACTTAGTGGCTGCAAAAGAAGAATGCCCTAATATTGCATACTTGAGCACCTTCGACACACTCCCCCTAAATGATCCTTTCATAGAATGTGGTTAATAGATACAAAACTCTGAGTCCAACAACTATAACTCAAGAGAAATGCATCATATGATAGTGTAACCTCTGCAGTGCACCTGACTAAAGAAGAGAATATCGTTTACAGATAGTTGTATGTTTGTGCCTCAAAAGCCCTTGTGGTCGAGCAATATTTTGACAATGTGGATGTTGGGTGTCATTCATCTTCTTTTCCAATGTAATGTAATTGGCATGGACTGAAATCCAGGTAATGACGAACCAAGAAGCAGCAGACTCAATCAAGAACATAAAGGATGCCAGGGCTGCAGCAAAGCACCTTACTGAAGAGGCACTGATTAGGAAGAGCACAGACGATATCTCCTGCATAGTAGTAAGATTCCAGTGAGATGCTTTCTTGCTTCTTGTTGTGCTTTTCTTTGTTGGATTGGGGATGAACTCTCTTCATGATCTCCTTGGTGTTTGGTTGAGTATGCTGTAAAAATGAACCTGATGCATGTCTTTTGTTGCCACTGTAAAGGTCTTCTCTCTCTGTTTTTCTACTGTATCAGTATTGGAGGTTCAAGCTCATACTGCAGCTGAAATGCCAAATGATATATTGCAAACCTTCTTTGTGTGTTGTATGGTAAAAGAAGAAGATCAAACATGACTCCTGTTTGGGTGTTTTGAGTGACTTTTAGAACTAGAATCATTCTATTTTTTGCTGGGATTATTTGATTGAACGGGATGAAATAATCCCAACTTTATAAAAGTAATTTCTCCCGTCTTTGAACTTGAAAAATAATGATATAAATGTCTTTTAATATTAGATTATTTTTTATATAAGTTTAGACTTAAAAAAAAAAAAAACATTAGGGGTGGTTTTGTCAAAAATTGGACATTATTTTAATTTGCAAGTTTAATATTATTATTATTTTTAATCAAATAACCCTTTTTGTTTTTATTGGAAATTGGTATCTGCCTTCCTTAACTTTGACATGAAATTAAGGTGGTGTTTGTTTTTTGGTTAAATAGAAAAAGTCAAAATATTTAGTTTTTTTTTATTCAGCTAAAAGTAACTTGTTGACATGAACTTATTATCAATAAGTTCAATTTAGTTATGTTGGATGATGTCAACATATTATTTTTAGTTTAATAAAAAAAGTTAAATATTTTGGCTTTTTTTATTCAGTCAAAAAACAAACATCACTTAAGTTATCAACTATCATATTTTTTAAAAGAATAAAAATAAATAAAATTATTTGTATAAATACATTTTAATTTTTAAAAATATTTTTTAATTTTATTTTATAAAAAAATTGTAAATTTAATTTATATAATGTTAATTAAGCTTAATTTGAGTTTTTTTAAAAGTAAAAATTATTTTTTATTATAAATAAATTAAAAGTAAATATTTTTTTAGTGAAATATGAATGTTAATATTATAGTAAAATTATAAATTATATTTTTAGTAATATTATAAAATATGGATGTTAATATCTTTATAAAGATATAATTAATTATTTTTAAAATGTAAATAATGATAATTTTAAAATAATAATTGTTAATAATATTTTATTTAAATTTAAAAATATGTAAAGTTTTAAGTTCTTTTTTTTTTAATATGTAAATAAGTTAAGTTTTTTATTATATGTATATATTTAATGTTTAATAAAAAATGGAATATTTTGGACTAATTTTGATTTGGTTTGTGATTGATTGAATCAATTTTTTGAATTCTTAATTATTCTTAAAAATTGGTAGATTAAATAAAGAATCTAAAATATTATGTCATTTAATTTGGTTTCACTTGAACTAGTGACAACATTAAGAAAAGATAATTATGTACAAAAGACAATCATAAATTTATAACTCATTTGGGATCAGATTTGATTGAGTCTATTTTTGAGTTATATTATTTTTAAAAATTATGAGACTCATCACTAAATTTAACAAATTAAGTCTCGCTTGATTTGAAGTTCATTTGTTTATTGAGAAAATTTGTACAAACGTAGTTATGTGCTAAGAAGAAACAACATAGTCATTGTCTATTAATTTTAGTCCATAAATTTTTAGTTGAGATTGAGTTATTTTTCGAGTTTTAAATTATTTTTTAAAATTAATAGACTTGCTAAGGAATACAACGCTTTACATCTTTCTATTTGTTCAGGGAAAAAATTTTAAAAACTATTTTAATATTAAAACCTAAATAAAAAGACAACAGATTGAAAATTTAAATATTTTAATATTAATAAAAACTTCTTTCTTGAATAATTCAATTTGAAGAAGTAATTTACTAACCAAAATTATAAGTTACCCTTTTAAAAATAAAATGATAAAATACATGGTAGATATCATACTAAATAAATAGAACTAAATTAATTGAAGATATCATCAATGATTTTATTATTTTTTATTAATTACAATCTAAATGAATGGATTAGAAAAGTAATAATAATAATAATATATTTTCAAGTCAAACAAAGTTACAAAATCAATTTGGTACAACATTAGAGCTACACTACACCTTGGGAGTGCTTATGAACTTAGTTGAAATATCAAACAACGAAATCATTTTTTTAGAGTTATAAAATAAAAGGATTTGAATTGAAATGAATGAAAAAGAGAACAATACATGTGATAAGAAATAATTATAACTTTTCAAGTCAAACAAAATCAATTCGATATTAAATTAGAGGTACATTACGTTGGTTGATTGTTCATGATTTTCGTTGAGATCATCTTGTTAGACCAAGGTTTGGTTAATCTTAATTTTAATAATAATAAAACAAAGTTTGGATATAATTGTTTATCTTAAGTAAAAGAAAATATCTCAAAGAAAAGAACTTTCAAGACTTTACTTGTCTAGGATTTCTTTGTAAAGCTGTTGATGTATTAGAACCATGCATTTTATTTTTTACTTAAGTGTTTAAAGTCATCCAAATACTAATTTGTTTTAATTTTTAATTTTTAATTTTTATAATCAGATGATTTCATGTTTTCAATTAAAAATCTTGAATGATCGATTAATTTTTTTGATTTATCGCATCAAAACACAATTTATAACTAAATTCACTATTCTAGAGTAGCTTGTACCTGATTAAAAAATGGTTTCAATACAAACTATCATAGTATAGTGGTTTTTAGGCGTCGTCCACTAGGATGAATTATTTTCGGTACTTAAGGATTGAATGGGAGGATAAAAAGTGATTGTTATAAAGTGAAATCAATTTGAAAATTTATGGTGAAAAATCAATTTAACAATGGTCTCAAATTGAAAAGAACAATGAAATGTAAACTAGAAGAAAATTAATAGGAAATGAAATTCTTGGAGTTAGGATTTTCTGGAAAACAATTTACATGGTGAATAGATGTTGAGATCTAATTTCATCAAGTTAGATTGAAAACCTAAATTCTCATCTAAATCGATTTTAGATGTAGTTTTAAGTCTAGATCTAATTTATCTTCAAATTAGGTTATTTAATCCAAGATATCAATTTAAATTATAAATTTAGTTCATCTTAAATCATCTTCCAATGATTCATACAATGCAACTATTTGATTTCATTAAATCTACTTTTAAGAATTTAATGAATCCACCTAGTTTGCAATGTAATAGTCATCCAAGACAATTTGAATAGAAAACCCCCAAAATCCAATCAATCAATCAATTGGATCAAATTACCTTTGTAATTCAAGCTCATTTCTCTAATTCACCATGGATCTTGCTTCAAGATCCTCATTCCTCTTAGAAAAACGAGATTTAACCACTCATGCTTGGAGATTTGGTCTCACAAGACATGTTTGGCTAGTGAGAAAATGAAGGAAAGTAGAGAATTCTATTGAAAAAGAAAATATGGAAAATCTACAATTAGAAAATGTTCAAAAAAATTTCTCATCCTCCATCTTCTTCATGAAGAATTGAAGTTTCTATTTATAGGACATGGTCAAGTGGACACTCGGCATCATCTAAGATGTCTTTCAGAAGCTTCTTCATCAAACAATTTGGAGTTTAACAACAAAATGACCATTTTGCACGAGCTCAACCAATTCCGCATGGTTGTGTGAAATCAATAATTTAGTAGTAGCAGTTATAGCTTTCTGGAGCATTTCGCATGACCGTGTCAAATTTTCACATGATCATGTGAAATTAGCTTGACAATTCTCCTTTGTTTGTAGCACAATTCCACCTTTTGGTCAATTTCGCATAGTAATGCGTGTGAAACCAAGGTTTGGTTAATTTTGATTTTAATGATAACAAAATAAGGTTTAGAACTAATGATTATATTTCAAGTGTGATTAGGCAAGACGATTTCCAAAGTGGAAATCACAAAGACAAATCAAGCCAATGAGAAATCATGAAGAAGAAGACCACCTCAAAGAGAAGTGTTTTTCAAGACCCAAGCTTCATAAGATCTCTTTGTAAGGTTGTTGGTGCACTAGGATTTTCATGCATTACATTATTTACTTAGCACCAAAATCATTCAAAAGTTATTTTGTTTTAAATATTTTAAGAATTGGATGATTTCATATTTTCAACTAAAACCTTGTGTTAAATGTCTTTCAAACTTGTTTTAAAAGGTTTTAAGTTGAAAAAGTTGGTTGTTGAGCCAAAAAATGGCTCAACCAGTTGAACCGGGTGAGGAACCGGTCAACCGCAAGCTCAACCGATCGACCCCCAACTCAACCGGTCGAGGTCCGGGTCGACCCCTAGCTTAACCGATCGAGGTCCGGGTCGACCCATAGCTCAACCGGTCGAGGCTCGGGTAGACCCCCAGCTCAACCGGTCGAGGGTGCAAAAAACTTTCTCTTTCTTCTAGAACGGTTGTTCAATCGGTCAAGGTTGAACCTCAATCGATCGAGGTCCAACGGTTGACCGGTCGAACCCCCAAATGGCTAGTTTGGCTTTTCTCTTCTATAAAAAGGCTCCAATCTTCATTGTTTAAATAACTTAACTTTCCCAAACCTTTCTTGAATATATTTGAGCCTTTAAGAGTGTTTTTGAGTGTACCATTGTTCCAAAACTTGCATATCTTTAGTGCACCATTCAATCCTAGTTCTCTTGTATCATTTGAGCTTAAAGTTCTTGTGTTAGGATTTTTGTGAGATCTTTTATTTGTAAATCCTTGAGAGGAAGTTGTTCAAGAGTGGGATATCTCTTGAGAAATGTAAAAGGTGCTTGGAACCAAAAGTCCAAGAGGGTGAATTGGAATCATAATCAATTGTATTGCTTGAAGGCTTGGTTTGGAAGCCTTGAATTAGTAGAACCTCAAGCTCGGGATTGAAGCTAAAGGAGAGTGGATGTAGGTCGGGTTGCGTCAAACCACTATAAACTCTTGTGTTTGCATTCTCTCTTCCCTATTCTTTAATTTATATGCAATTGTCTTTATATTGCTTATTATATACTTGCAAATAATTGTCTCTTACATTCACATAGTTTAAATTTGCAAAAAGAGACCATCACCCTATTCACCCCCCTTCTAGGGTGATTACCATAGGTTGGATTAGCCTAATTTTTCCTAACAATGCGAAATGGAAATATTTGATTTTTAAGCTTTCTTTTTTCATTTATTTCATTTCTTCCTTTGAATCCACCTCAACTACCTTTAAATCAGCTCCAAATCTCAGTCCAAATACATTGCTTCTTCCTCATCATCCATATTATTTGCCCTCCTCAATTCCATTTCTCTTTTGTCACTCAATGCTTCAAAAATCACCTTGAAATACCTCCAAAACTTCACAAAAATCATTAGTATCTTTTGCCAGGGTAACAATGTATTACTTGGGCATATTAGGCATAATTACTACTCAAAAGGTATGGAATTCATGAGAATTATTATTTAAAATGTGTTGTTTTTAAGTAGTAATCATTGAGTCAAATATTTTTTAAAATTTATCCTAAATTTTTTTAATAAGTTATACCAAAGTTGTTAAAGGTTCCAATCCTTAAAACGAGGTTTTAAGCACTTTACAATGCAAATGGTCAAAGGAGTCAGGAACTAGTTGGGTTCAATTGGTCAAGTGGTATTTTCACACCCTCTCTTTTCTAGTAGCGAATATTTAGTCAGTTAAAGACCAATAAAGGGTCGATTGACCTTTTGACTTCCAATGGTTAGAAGCCTCAAAATAGTGGAATCTTTACTTGATTAAGAGCTTGAAGAGAGTAAGTGTAGGTTGCATCACATTAAACCACTATAAAAACTTGAGTTTACAATCTTTCTTTCTTACTCTTTCATGCAATTACATTTTATTGCATTTATATATAATTCTCATTCACAAATAACTTATCGTGTTTACTTTTATAGCAATTTGGTGTCATTGATTTCATTTATCTTTTCCATTCTTTCAAGTTATCTTTTATTCTTATTAATATTTTTACACTTATTTCCACCCTTTAATTATAAAAAAAAAAAGTTAAAAATGTATGAAGAATAGTATTTTTGAAATTAATAAGTTTTTAAAAATGTTACAAAGACTTGTTATGTGACTTTTTGTGAAGTTAAAAGATATTTGCATAAGTTTTATGGAAAATAATAGGAAAAGAAAAGTGTTAGAAAAATTTTAAAACTTTTTGTTGGGTTAATTTTGGAAAATAACAACAATGAAAATAAAGTATAAAAAAATTATTTACAATTTATATAATTTTCATTCTTGGTATAAGAGAGAAAATAAGGCAAATAAATTCAGAAAACATCCTAGAAAATTTTATAAATTAGAAACTTCCTCTCAAAACTTTTTAAAATTCAATCCCTTCTAGAAAATTAACCACATTAGTCATCAACTTCCACAAATTATTTGTGTAAAATCAAGGCAATTGAATATAGGAAGATTAAGACTGTGTTTGACAGTCTTTCTATTTGAAGTAATCGTTGGCGCACAACTTTCAAGGGGCAATTCTCTATTGGCTACCCTAATTCTCAACCACTTAGTGACTCATTTCAATATAAAGGGTTATTTAGATAGGTGACTCAAAATAAAGGTAAATTTGTAAAAACAACCTCACCAATTAATTGTTTTGAGAAATGACCTAATTTGGACATTTTTACCCTTATTTATTTCCTTCCAAAAACACATTAGATCCCCCACCAAAGACATGATATCCCTTCAAAAGTAGAAAACTTTAGCTTTATTTCTCTCATCACTACTACATCTCTCTCACTTACACTGTGAGTACGTCTCTATACGCCATTTCTGTAATCCACCAATAAAACTAAACTAAGAGAAACAGAAAAGAGTAAGATCATCCACCAAAGACATGGTATCTCCAATAGTAGAACATTTTAGCTCTACATCTCTCATCAATACTACATATGTCTGCATATCTCTTACCAACAATGTGAGTATGTTCCTATACACCATTACTGCAACCCACCATTAAAACTAAGGTAAGAAAAGTAGAGATGATTAAAGAAAAACATATGGCGAGGTCAAATGAAGGTATGTAAACCCATTTGGGAAAAAAATTACCTTAGTTTTGCTATTCTCAACATTATTTGGTTGTAAGGAAAAGAATGAAATTTTTAGAGTAAACATGAGTGAAATTTTTTGTTAAAAAGATTTGTATGAAAAAAGTAAAGTTTGTATTTAACATGTAAAAATTGAACGTAACTAGTATTAAGTTCTTTATATATAAAACTTGAAGATAGTTGAGTACAGTTCAACATGTTAATCTACAACTTTGCAGGATTGACTTACTTATCTAAATAACTACTATTTTAATATTATTTTTTGTATCAATAATTCAATTTATTTATTTATTTTTGTTACAGTGATTGATAAAATGGGAATAATGCTTCTTTATGAAGGAGATTGGGTGTAAAATGGAAACATGTATTACTTTGAAAGTTACCAAGGGTATTGAACCTAAGAAGACTATGACATATGAAGAATTATTGAAGATTGTTTGTCACATTTTGAAAGTAGATCTAACAAAGCACAATCTTTCGATGAAGTATATATTCAATGACAATATACCAACCTCTCCTATATAGCTAAGAAATGAAAATTTTCATTCTTTTAAATTGTACTGATGGTAAGTTGCAGATTCCATTATGTATCATAATAGAGAAAAAAGTTGCAATCATGGGTATGAATCAATCATCAACACTAATTTTGGCTCTCATACTTTATCTAAGGTTGAGAAAAAAAATCAATATGGACATGATATTCATAAATAGTAGTGAATCTTTAAGTGGTTTTGATTATGAAAACAGAACAAGGTTGAACTATGATCCACTTAATTGTTTTGATTCTCATAACTTGAATATGAACAAGGATGATGAAGATGGTGGAATGAATGTTAACCCGAATGAGGATAGCCAAGTGATGCAAATTGATGTAATGGAATATGTAGTAATGGAACCATTTATAGTTGGTTATAGTGAAATTGGTGATGACCACATAGAAGAGCACCTAATATACTCCGATAAGAAAGAATTGCATAAGAAGTTGTGCATGATTGCTTTGAAAAGAAAGTTTCAATTCAAAACATTAAAATCTTTGACCAAGTTATCACACGTTGGATGTGTCAATAAAGAATGCAAGTGGCGACTTCGTGCAATCAAGTTGGGAAATTTTGATCTATTTCAAATAAGGAACTATCATTCAACACACACACTTGTAGCTTGGATATGATATCCCGTGATCATTGTCATGCAACTTTTGCATTCCTACACTGAAATTAAGTTTTTTTAATAAAGAACTTAGTAGGAGTTAAGTTTTAATTGAGGATATTCACCTGAACTGCACTTGGGTCAAGTTTCTTTTACAAGTAACTTAACACTCATTAAGTTTGAGCTAAAAAAATATGATCTGAACTACATTGAAATATAAGTTTCTATTATTATGCTTACTACAATAAATTTAAACCTGTTAACAATCATAACACAGTCACATTTATAAAAAAAAATAAAATTGCAACCATTCATTTCTCTGGATGTACGAAAAACATGTAACTATTTAAATACGTGATATAACATAGGAATTTGCTAAACAAAAAACTTCGATGTTATTACATAGAAACATCTTCCACTATTCATTTACAATGGGATCACATAGGAAGTTCTTTATTGAAAAATAACTCCATTGCCATATTCTCACGAAACCAATCCATCCACTTGCCTCTCAGTGTATCCATTGGATGGTTGTGCATAAGGTATTCCACAAATTTGATAAAAAAAAACATACCACAATCATCACTACATGAACATAAAAAAGTGATGTTAACAATATTAAATATTATTGTATATATAATGAAATGTGTGTTGGCATGGAAAATATTATACTTACTCATATACAAGAATCATCAACACATTAACATACCAAATAGTACCAAAAATACAAATCTTCTCATTAGATTCTTCAATATTTGTCATTGAAGATGAGTTGTTTTCTTTCTAGGATGATCACTTTTGGAGTTATACCAAATTGCAAATCTAAGTTCTTTTTTCCTTGTCCGAAAAATAAATACAAAAAAAATTCAAATAACAATCATGAATTTACTTATTAAAATTCATAAGTTTATACTATATATATATATATATATAAAGAGAAATAGAGACCATTGTACAACATTTTTTTTCATCACCTTATAAACAGTTTTTAGAAATTTGCATTTGGATAAAACTTACACTCCATTTTTCATTGAATTCTTTTAAATGGATTATTGATCAAAGATATTGCATAATGCACATGATTTCCAATGAGTTCAAACACTTTGGTTATTCCTGCCTAAATTTTAAGAACTAATGATGAGTCCATGTCATATTACTTTTCCTTGCATCTATATCTAGGTATAAATGAAGTTCTAAAGGGCCATCCTTACTTATAGAAAGCATATGACAAAAGTATTTTGGCTATGCATAAGCATCATCTCACATAATATTTTAGTTGTGAGTAATATTTCAGTCCTCAGTTGGAATCATTCTTTTCCATGACTTTTGTTAGAGATTACTATTTGAATGTTGTGGTTTGCATTGCAGGACCAACTGGGTTCCAAATTTAGGAAATGTCACTTATGATTTAGTAAAAAAAAAATTGGGTTCAGACCTTGATAAGGTGCTTCTTAATGTTGGTTCACCTTCAAGGGAGAATAGAGGTTTTCTTCTCAATCTATACAAGAAAAATGGAAATTGTAGATAGGCAAGGGATGCAAATTGTTTGATGAAAATTGAGGTTTTCAGTTAAACCAACTTCCTATCCCTTGGGAAGAGAACTACAAATAAGAAAAAAAAAATTCCTAAACTACTGAAAAACTAGATACGTAATTGGCAAAGGCTACGACGATCTCCAATTTTGTCATTAATAGAAAAGAATGACTATTCATGTATATCAGATTGGTTCCATTACTTAAAAGTTAAGCAACACAAAATGAGAATAATTGACATGAATGCTCATAAAAGAAGTATTGTTTTCACTTTATGATAGAAGCCAAAACTACTCTAAAAGAGGGGTTTTGAATTTTAGAAAAGAAATCAAACCATTCTTCCAACACTACTCATGGAAAAAGACTTCAATAGCACCTCTAATATCTCTCATTGGGGGGTTTAAGGAAACAAATTCATTTTCCTTTGTGGGACAAATGGAATGTTTCTTCCAATCACCAGGGATGAGAAATCAAAATGGGGACAAATTCTATTTCTCTGATTCTGATTCAACTCTTTAAAACACCAAATTGGTCAACACATTTGTCACTTTTCCACTAGACTTATGCTTAAAAGTACATATACGACAAGAACCACAAGAATAGTTTTTTACACTATAGAAATAGAGCATTTGCCACAACATCATGCTTCAAAATCTTAACAAGTAGAGCAAAACATCAAAATAAAATAGTGAAGAAATCTAATTAAAGACATTTTTTTTTTCAATTCAACTAGTTATCTTCTTTGGTAGACCAATGTGTTTTCAGAGTTCAAAATCAAAGAGGAATAGACTAACAAATTTAAGAAAAACCCTTAAATTTATGCTTAACAAAAAGTGAACATATAAACCCATTACTTTATCCCGCGTTTTTTTTTTTTTGAAACAATGTAGAAAGAAAACATACATCTCAAGCAAATGTATGAAATCAACAAAGAGAAAAATCTAAAAAAACAAACTATTTCAAATTAATAAATGTACTTTTAAGGAAAGAGAAGGAGTAAAGTAGAAATGAGTGGAGTAGCCATGGCATAGCCCTAAATGGAAAAGGACCCACAAGTAAGGGGGATGGTGAGGTATATAGGGGGGGAGATATGAAAATTGAAATGACCCATGAGAAGGGAGAGGAAGAGAGAGAGAAGTAAAAGCATAAATAAATGAGGAGAAAATGAAAGAGTGTGCAGATTGTGGAGAAAAAACATATTACCTTTTCTATCATTCTTAGTCCTCTTTCTTTTTATAGGCTTCTTGTCCTAGGCTTTGATTGGTTGAAGGAGTTAACTTACCCTTGGGAAGTGGCATGTTAGGGGTTTAAACGTCGGGGATCATGTAGAGCTTATCATTGGTTGGTTAGGCCTATGCTAAGTGGTGTGTGCTTGATTAGCATGAGGGGCCTTCTATTGATGGGATAGAACAAAATTCATTTTCGGATGTTCCTTGTACGCATCTTGTCGCAACCCTTGGTGTTTGTGCCTTATGGGCTTTTCAAGTGACCTGATGGACTTTATCTAGCCTTGTTTCCCAAATGCCCGAGTTCAACCTCTTGATCTCTTATGAGTTTTCAAGAACTGTTTTCTATTTTAGTAGGTTTAGATGTGCTCTTGAGCCATGAGCTTAATTTTGTGTGAATGCCAAAAATCAAATTATGGGATCGGCCACTAATTCCCAAACTTAGCGAGGTATTTGAAATGATAAGGCTAATGGGTTGATAGTACTTGTCGACTTGAATAGGTCATTCTTTGTACCTGGTACGTTCAATCATAGTAAAAATATTTTTAAAAGAATCACCTTATATAAAGAATTTCTTCATGAAGTACAATAAGTAATTTTTTAATTTTTTGTTAGATGTTTGATTTTTTTTCTTTCTATTTTTAAATGCATTTTATAATAGAAATGATTTCAAAAAACCCAAAAAGGACTCTAATTTATTAATCATTATTAACCATAGAAGTACATGGCACATAATCACACACCAACCCAGAAGGCCTAATCCACATGCAAATAGCCCACAAATCCTAAACACAAATCACTCAAAGGGGGAAGAGAGGCCAAAGATCAAAGGCCAAATTGATATAGGATGATGACAGAAGAGAGGGAGCAAAAACACTTCGAATTTTTTCCTTTCCCTTTTTTTTTTCATCTGATCTGGAAATGCTTATAAGAAGAGGTTCCAGGGAGGTTGATCTCAACTCTGCCCGCAGCTCTTTCCTCGGCTTGCCTGCACTGATTTTCCTTCTCTTTCCCGCCTGACCCTTCTGCATTCTGAGACTCCGATGCACCCTTCCTCCGCCGCTCATTGTGGCCGGCCAACCGCCTCCGGCAACTCCTCTTGGCTTCATCAAACTCAGACAACTCATGGAACCTGTGAAAGAACTGATCATCATACATGGATGAAATATAAAAACCATCTGCAGATTTTCAATTATCATCATGAAATGATGCCAAAAACACAGGATTCATCGGTTTCAAGAGTGTGAAAATCAAACTCCAACATATATAAATTGCAGAGAAAAAAAGGGAAAGTTTTACAACATTGGATTCATTTGTTTGAACAGAAAATCTTCAGGGAAAATTTGGGGTTCAGTGAAAGTAGTTTTTTTGTTGAAGAAAGGTAACTGAGGTAAATTAATATAGGACATGCCCATATTTTCCATCAAAACAAACAGGAACGCAAGTTTATTTGCATACAACATAGAATTGAATAGGGGACTGCATTCAATTCAATGCTGAAAAAAATGTATGGAAAACCCAAAAAAAAAAAGTCCATAAAATATCAGTCCAAGTAAATGAAACCCTAAACCAAAATTAAATTCTTTCCCATGAAATTAAAACTTTCTGGGAATACTTTCCTTGGAAACAAACAGATATATAAATATATATAGTTAGCTAAAAAACCAAGTAGGGTTCCTCAAGACCTGCTGCATTGCTGGCAAAACCGCTGCCGGAGCCCGGCCACCTCAGCCACCGCTGCCTTGGCATGAACCTCACAGACCTTATGCCGTCGATGATACCGCTTGGCATCAGTCAAGTCAGCCCCACACTTCTCCGCCTGGCAGCAGGGCGACCCCACCCCACCACCACCACTCCGGCTACCTGACACAGCAGCCACCGTTTTCTTCTTCTTGTTAATACCATCATCATCCTTAAACAGCGCCCTACCACCATAAGGGTAATCATCATCATCATCTTCTTCTTCTTCAAAGTCAAAGTCAATTGCACCAGTCTCTTGCTTTGGCGCAACTTTTTCTTTGAAAGCAAACTTGGTTTCCAGGGCTTTTGGGGTGGTAGAAGACTTGGATTCCATTGTATGAGAGGCTGGTAAGGAGGAGGAGGAAGAAGAAGAAGAAGAAGAAGAAGGAAAAAGTTGGTGGAGGCATATGATGGAAAAAGGTCAAAAAAGAGGAGAAGTGAGGGTGTGAGGACCACAAGACCAGCTGCTCCATATTTCTCCGTGTTTTTGTGTTTTTTTGCGTGTGGGTATTTGTCAGTCTAGGTTAGTGACACAGTGAATGATGGTTAAAGGACTTTAAACAAGAGGGGCTCTGCTCATTTTTCATTTTTGTAATTCCCTCTGAATTCCTTTGTCACCTTTTACTGAATGTATTTGCAGTTGCCCAGTGAGATGTTCATTCTCCAAACAAAAAGGAAAGCATGTGGATAAAATGCAATACATTAATCTTAGTATTTAATTTGGCGGAGAGGTCAAGACTGAGACCAGATTTTCTTTTTTTCATAAAATTAATATTATACATGTTATATGTCTGTTGGAGAAGCAAATTGGGATACGACTCTTACTGGAATATAAATGATGAGTAATTCCTTGGTATTACTCGCCTTGCCATGCAAAGGATGAGCCTGATATTCATTCTCGACACGAAAAAAAGAGTTACGGCATGTGCATAAAATCTAAAACATTAATCTTAGTATATAATTTAGCCTTAGAGGGGTCATGACTTCAATTTTCTTTTTCTTTTTTTATTAAATTAATATTATATATGTTACATGTCTATCAAGATATGCTCTAACTAGAATTTGAAGGATGAGTAATTCCTTGGTATTACTCTTGTTATAATGCAAGGGATACGAGAAATTATTTGATTTTGTATTTTTAGGTGATTTAGTTAAGAATGATTGGATGACTTAATTTACTAAAGATCGTAATTAATTAGGAGGCATTTAATTAGAGTCCTTACATTAGCATGGTCTTTGGAGTAATTATTCAACAATGTATCTTAGTTTTGTTGAATTTTTAGGTTTGGTCATGTTCTTGAAAAGTTTTAAAGAAGATATGAAACGAAGAAAAATATAATAGGAAAAATAACATATAAACTTAAACTTAATAAAATTTTTTCAAATACTTTTCTAAATTTATTTATTTTTCTTCTTTACTTAAAGAAAATATAAATTTTAAATAATTTTAACTTTTAATTATATTTATTCCACTTCATCTTTTTAATACTAGACCTAATAAAAGATATCAATTCAATTTTTTCTTCTTTATGGAATTTTTGTGGCAAAAATAAAGCATTATTGCTTATAACTATAAAATATTTCATTACCAAAAGTGAATCTTCCACCTTCTCAATATCACTACCATCATGTTATTTTCACATATTAATAAAGGGTTCGTGATAAGGTGGGGATAAGACCTTATCCTTAGGCAACCTTTTCCTATAATCTTTATATACATAGATAATCATAAATTCAACAAATTTCATGATTTTAAAACTTTACGTAAATATTACATCACAAAATTACATAACCAAATATATGTTTTATAATTGGTGATCGACTTTGAATTAATGATTTGCTATGATATCATTTATAATTATTATTTTATTTAATATAAATATATTTAAAATGTGTTATAAACTTATAAGTAAGAGTGATTTTGATTGAACGAAGTATATAAAATTCAGCTCCAAGTAAAAAAATGAAAAAAAAAAAAAAAGTAAAGAGCCGTACAAATGGTAGAAAATAATAGTGGGTAGGGGCCATGTACCCTTGTATGGGAATTGAGTTTTGTGCAAGATTTATATCATTGCTGGCAAACTGGTACCAAACCCACCAGCACAATCCCAACTGCTTGGTGGGTTTCATCCACATCAAACTAATCTCAAGTATTTTTTTTGAAAATCAATAACCTATTTTGTAACATTATTTTCTAAAACTTTATAGAATATCTTCAAAACAATTCCCAAAAATTGGTTTTATTAAAAATAATTTCATTTACAAACCCATGTGAAAAAATATTTTTTTAATTAAAAGTAAGTTTTATATTGATTTTAAAAAGTATTTTAACTTTTTAAATATTTAAAAAATTAAAAATTAAAAATACTTTCTAAAATTATTTAATTTTAAAAATCGATGTTACAAACAAATTTCAAACTGATTACAAGAGTCTGGCATCATGTTAATATCAATCCAAAATTATTGTAGAAACATTTACTGTATCCTACTTTCTGATATCTAGAATGAGCTTGCACCTCCAAGAAATAGGGGAGATCTCAATGGGCAGAAGCCAAAACCCTAAGTAAGAGGGGCAAGGGAGTAGTTGAGAGGAACAGCTCAGTAATGGAGGGACCCCCCTTTAGAAGGGCCGTACAGCACCAATGTTTCACAAAATTGAAGTCTCTGAGTTGGACACAGCAGTGCAGCACAGTGTCCTATGCTACTCCTTTCTTTATTAATCCCTAGCCCCTTGGCTTTTATTCATCTCTCTCCTCTCCTCTCCTCTTCTCTTTGCCACATCTTGGATCTGTACTACCAACATCCTCTAATATCATCTCTCTTAAGAATTCAATGAAATCCCGTATCTGTTTCATTGAAAGGATGGGCCATGTGTTATAACTCTAACTCAAGGCGTTTTGATATCCATTTAATTGTCCAAATTTTTCATGATGGGTCAGTGAAAAAACTCACACACATGATCAATCATGAAAAACAATGGTTAATTGGTCATAATTGCAGTATATGGTGTGATTCAGTGGGCTATGCAATCTCCCAAATGGGGGAATTAGATGCAGAGCTTAGCCTGATTTTGTTGAAAGGCAACAAGTAGTTGAGATGAGATTATGAAAGAAGGGTACAAAGAGAAACAGGAAGGGGAAGGTTGGAGAAAGAGAGTAGTCCTAAGTACTAACATGGAGAAGACAGGGTCATAAGTAAATGGACAAAGTTATAAAGATTGGGGCATGGGAGGGGGGGGGGGGACTGGGGAGAGAGAGGGGGAGAGAGAGAGAGAGAGAAAGAAGTTTTGGCATGAAATGTTGTTATGTTGCAGCAATTATTATGAATAGGAGGAGGACAAAATTGTGCAATTGACATGACCCAACACCCATCATTTCACATGGCTCCCTTGAGCAACTGTACCATATGAAAAGTCAGCCTAGTTGTAAATTTGTAATGTACGCTCTCAGTACTCAGTAGTCAGGTACCCATACCTCACACTCACATGTACTACTTTTATGTTTATTTATTTTTTTATATTTGGTGGTGGGTAAAATTTTTTAAGCCATATCACCTCTCCATAAAATAAGCTTCCTATGACAATTATATATTTATATATATATATATATATATATATATATATATATATATATATATATATATATATATATATTTTCATGATATGTTTGAATATGCTCAATTTCTCATATAAATTTATACCAATGGGTATATTTGGTTTCCAAAAAATTGAGAAAAAATATAAGGAAAAAAAATAAAGAGAAAATATATAAAATAAATAAATATGAAATAAAATTTAAAAATAGGTTGAAAGTCTAAAATTATTTTTATATTCCACTTTAAACTTATTTAACTTATTTTAAAATTTTTATATAAAAATCTAATAATTTAAAAATGTATAAAATTTTAATTAATTTTAATTATATTTGATATCTTTAATAATTTTCATATTACAACTATGAGAAAATTGTTTTCTTTAACATTTTTTTTTCCTTTTTTGATACCTTTTAGAAATATTAAAAACCCAAAAAATTGTGCTTAAGATCAAAGTTGAATACAACTTAGAAAAGTTTTGGTTTTTACCATTTTCTCTCTTATTTCTCAAACAAATTTAGAAATAGAGTTTTCTTATAAATATTTACTAAAGAAATGAAAAAAAATAAAAATTAAATTCAAAAATTTTTAAACATAAACCAAAATTTAACTATGCATTTAGGTGGTATTTGTTTTTTTTAAAACTTAATTTTAAATAAAATTTAAAACTAATCACTACTTAATAGTATTAAGTATTAAATTATTTTTTAAAAAATATTTTATCTTTATTAAATGTTAAAAAATAAAAATCAACAAGTTACTATTAATATTTAGATATGTTTGGTTCTTTGAAAATAATAAGGAAAGAAAAAAATTAAGAAAAATGGTTTTTTAATGTTTGGTTTTTTTATGAAAAATATGAAAAAAAAAATCAAATATAATTAAAATTAATTAGAAATTTATACATTTTAAAATTATTTAATCTTTATATAATAAAAAAATAAGTGAAATGAGTTTAAAGTAACATTTAAAAATAATTTACTAATTTTAAATCTTTTTTTTTCTTATACTTTTTATTTCTATTTTCTTTCCTTTACATTTTTCCTCAAATTTTCTAGAAACCAAACATAATCGTAGACTTCATAACATTTAGCTCTATTCACATTTCAACCAGTAAAAATAAAAAATAAAAAAAAGGTGGCATAATTGTTTCTCCACAAAAATGTTTATAATAAAAGTGTCAAATTCTATGAGTTAAAAAAAAAAAAAAAAGTTTGAAACGGTTCTTAATTATTTTTATGAACTAAATTTTTGTTTGAGAACTCAATTCTTAGCTTGTTAGTACACGCACTTATGTACCATGCAAAACTTTTGAAAATGTTTTCTATTCTTTTAATTGTTGCTCAAAATACTTTACAAAAACATCTAAAAATTATTTTTAAAAACCTTTTTTTTTTTAATCAAAAGTTCATCAAACATATTTAAAAATAATACTCTCCAAACCGGGCCTACATTTCGAAGAAAATGACCTCCAAATGGGCCCTATCTGTGGGCCTAGTTATTATCCAAATGTAGATAGAGGAAACCCCAAGTGATATGGGCCAAAGAAAGTTGTATCTGTGGGCCAAAGAATTTGGTGTTTTGCAGAGCACAGGGACCAAACTTAACAAAAATATATTCACATGCTAGTCCATATTGAAAAGTGTATGATGGTGGTGAGTAGAAGACGAATTGGTGATAAAGACCTTCTCCATTTGAGCCCCATTCAGTCACTTTCCAATGGGGTACTTCCTCCACCTTGTTAGAATCTCACATTTCTATCATCTTTCCAACATTATCTTGTTATTTAGGGATAAGAAATAGACAGGGCATTGGATTCATTGATTTTTCATCCATACAACTCCATTAATTTTAGGAAAATGCAAATTACTACTGAATTCCTCGATTGAATCGGTGAATATGTATGACAAAATCTAAACTGTCGAATGAGGATACAAACTT